>NC_079316.1:74018563-74188563 GCF_029931775.1 Euleptes europaea
TCCAGGTACTAGCTGGAGATCTCCTGCTATTACAAGAGGTGAAATGCAAGCATGCATGAATCAGCTCATAGTGTTCCGAATATAACAAGTAGGGCCTGTGAAACTCGTGTGAGTGTGGGAAATCCCATCTCCTCCTACTCGGGGGGAATCCCATCTCCCCCATCATCATCAACACCGATGATCCTGGGCCCATCAAGACTCACATCCTCTACTGCTTAGCCATGAGTTGAAAAACCTCCAGGTATTAGCTGGAGATCTCTGCTATTACAACTGATCTCCAGCCAATAGAGATCAGTTCACCTGGATAAAATGGCCACTTTGGCAATTGGACTCTATGGCATTGAAGTCCCTCCCTTCTCCAAATCTTGCTCTCCTCAGACTCTGCCCCCAAAACCTCTTGCCGGAGGCAAAGAGGGACCTGGCAAGCCTAGCTGAGCCCACTGTGGATTCCTTCCCCCCCAGCTTCCTCCCCCCAGTGCCACCGTCGATCCTGGTCCCAGCAAGTCTCCCAGCCTCAGCTGCAGAGCCTGCTGCAGCTTCTCCCCCCCTGGCTTCCCCCCCGCCATTGCTGCCGACAATGGTCCCAAGCCTGCTGCGGTTTCCTCCCACTCCTGCTTCCTACACCCCATTGCCGTCAATCCCAGCCTCTGCTGTGGAGCCTGCTGTGGCTTCCTTCCCCCTGGCTTCTTCCCCCCTATCACTGCCACTGCCACCAATAGGGTTGCCAACCTCCAGGTACTGAATAATGTAAGTTGAGAGAACCAAGCAGCACCAAGCTCAATTGCTAATTATAACAAGACTTTAGAGTTAAACAAAAACACCAAATACTATCATGCAGACATGAACATATATTAATCACCATATATGCTATAAAGATTACAATCCAAAATCTCCAGTAAGATACTGAAATTATACAATAACTCATAAATGTATTACTTCAACTTTGAATAGAAAAATAGTCTCAAGGTATGTTCCATCACACAATTTCTAAAAGAATCGCTTCAAAATATAAGTCTCATAGGATTGCTCCACAGTATCGGTGCAAGTTCCAAACGTAGGTATGAAGAAATTCAAAGGAAAAGTCCAAAGAAGTCCAAAACGACACCTCCGGGTTTAGTGTTCATTTCGCGGTTGCTTCATCAGTTGTCGTCTCCTTATCAATTCATGTCGGGTTAATAAACCTCGTTTGGTGTTTTTGTTTAACTCTAAAGTCTTGTTATAATTAGCAATTGAGCTTGGTGCTGCTTGGTTCTCTCAACCTCCAGGTACTGGCTGGAGATCTCCTGCTCTTAAAACTGATAGAGATCAGTTCACCTGGAGAAAACGGCCACTTTGGTAATTGACCTCTATGGCATTGAAATCCCTCCCCTCCCCAAACTCTGCCCCCCTCAGGCTCCACCCCTAAAACCTCCCTCCAGAAGTGAAGAGGGACCTGGCAACCCTAGCCACCAATGATCCCAAGCCTAGCGAGGCTCCCAGCCTCTACTGCAGAGCCCACTGTGGCTTCCTTCCCCTCCATTCCTGTCACCCCTGATGACTCCAAGGCCAGCAAGGCTGCTGGCATCCTCCTCACCTGAACAGTAAGTGCATTAACTGTGCTTACTGGTTTTTTTTTTTTTTAAATCAGAGGGATTTAACTCCCCCCCCCAATATATTTTCTCTAATTTTTAGATTTTTCTGCAGACCTAAGAGCTTCTCCAAGTCTGCAGAAAAACCTATTGGGGGTGAGTGTACCACCTATCTGCAGATTTAAGTATCCACAGGCAGGGGACACACTTGGCCATTAGATATATACATAGGGCGAAAACGCACGGTCGCTTGAGCCTCCTTTCTTCCCTGTTCCAGCCAGGATTCAGCCAGGATCGAACGCACGTTCGTGCGTTCGATCCTGGCTGAATCCTGGCTGGAACAGGGAAGAAAGGAGGCTCAAGCGACCGTGCGTTTTCGCTCATAGGCTATGTTTCTTTGGTCAGGTTCTTCCTTTGGCCCAAATTTTTCTGATTCCCAAACACAGCTACTTTTCAAGTTAGTTGCTACTGTGACTATATTTATGCTTGTTAAATAGGACAGCTCAGGCCTTGTGACCCCCCCCCATTGTAACACAGACCAGTTTTGTGATGTGCAGAGCAATTCTTCTTTTCATTCTCTTCCTTTCCTCGTTCACCCCCTCCTCCCAGGCTTGAGAGTATTAATTTATTCTTCACAACACTGGCTTTGGAAAGATATCTTGGCTGTCCTAAAGGACATGGGGGAGGGGAGCATTAAAATAACTTAGAATTGGTACAGTGGAGGTTAATGTTTTTTTGAAGGGCTTAGCTGAGTTCCTTACATTTAAGAAAATTATTCCCTTACCCCCATTTCCTGTTCTAAATGGACCGAATTGTCTGGCCTCTGGAGTTAGAGAAAAAGGTATAGAGAACATTCTGATGAAGTAAAAGGAGGGGTAATTGAATTGTCTAACTCCTTCTGTGCTAGAGAATATCAGACAGATGGGGAGGATAAAACAAGGAGCTCAATAATTAATTTTCATGTTCCTCACTAGTGGGACCTCTTTAATCCCTGTTCCTATGATTATAGAGAAAGGTTGGATTCTGAAGTTTCACTCATTAGCTGCGTGTTGTATGAAAATACCTGTATTTTCAAAAGGAATAGTGACAAGAATGAAAAATCTCAGCTATTAAAAATATCCTGGTGTCAGGGACTTTTGCGAAAGAACAAAAACTCTCTGATTCCCTCAGATAAATAATGAAACAGATGGTTGTTGAAGGGTTAAAGGTCAAACCTTCCCTGTTGACTATAACACAAGGTTGACTTAAAAGATTTTCAGAAGTTATTCAAGATGCAATATATTAGGCTGTGCCTCCCGCTTTTTAATGAAATCAATTGGGCTCCCTTAAAAAATAGTTCAGGTATGCTGCATTGAACTGGCTGCTCATTTTCAGAGGCAGATATTGTTCTTTCTTTTTCTTTGCATGCCTTAACTATGCTTTGCAGACTGTATATATAATATAGAATCTTGCTGAATAATTTAATTATCTTGTCCAGGGATATGGGTTATCCAAGGGGCTAAATTTTAATATTTAATTGATTTACTGAATTAACTGTTGACTTTCGGCCTAAATTAGTGAGTGATGAAGCTGTTCCTGGGAGCCTAACATCCTGAAAATACTATCAATAATGTAACATAGAAAAGAAAGGAAAACAAACACTTATTTTAAAGAGGTTAAGTTTTTCAATCCATTATTAAGGGCAGACAGACACTTTTGGTTGTTGGTAAAAGCTCAATTAATTATACAGGCAGTTATTCTCGATCATATAATTCAATGTCATTTTAGCACAGACTGTATAATCACATGGACAAAAATATTGGATTTTTTTTTTTGGTTAATCACTATTGCAAACTAATTTCTAAGGACAATGAAACAGAAGAGCAGTGTAAGAAATAGCCACTGAAGAATAATTTCTAAAATCTTTAATGCCTCCCCCAGTGAGCATGGTAGAAAATTCTTAGTTGCTACACAAAATGTGTGGCTACAGATCTAAGCTGAGACTCTGTTAAATTTTAAGGTAGGTATTTTACTCAGACCTTAGGAGATCAGCAAATGAATCTGAAGGACATCAATTGAAACTTGTCGTTTCAGCTGAAGTCTCTGGAAAAGGAGAGGAGTTGTACTTCTGTTGTTCGGCAATACCAATATGCTCTGTAGTGTCAGATTCCAACTGCTCAGCATTAGGGTTTGACCCTAACAGTTGAGTATGGAATAATTATCTGTAGGGCAAAGGGCAAAAGATGCTGGAAATATCTTCTGCAAAAGTGCCCCATTGAATGGAGCTAGAGCAGGAAAAGGATTGGATCCCAAGTTTGGAATTGTAGACATCTGGCTTCCAGACGGGTGATTGCCACAACCATAAAGAGTAAGCAGAGTCTCAAGCTGTTATAGTGTATCTTCTCTTGCTGCCTTTCTATAAGTTAAGTATACCATGCATGCGCGTGAACCTTCCCAAGAGAATCTGGCACTGTTTTTGGCCACTTCTAGCAATTACTAGTAAGTTAAAGTGGGAACGTTGCTCCCTGGCCCCTTCCAAGCCAAAGTCCCAAAATTATGAAAAACCCACAAAAGCTTTAGGCCAGAATCCAAAGATTCATGTGCTAAGCTCTACTTGGACAGTGGGGCTTCTTGAAGCTATCCTTACAAAAACAGCCACCCACACCATCAAAAGGTTGCTGTGAAACTTGGGATACCTTCATAACCATTGTCTAGCACACCTCTAACGGTCTGTGACTGATGGGAGAAGAAAATAAAAGTCCCTTTGGTATACCCTAGTGGACAATCTAAATGATCCTAGAAAGAAAATTTGAGAGGCTCAGGGTTTTTTTCCATCACAAAATTGATGCTGCTATATTACAGTGACATCTGTAGATACTGACCACTCTTGGAAATATACTGTATCAGGTGATACACTGCAGACTCCACAGCACTAGATTCTAGATTGTCCCAGACTCAGTATAATACTTTTAAATCATGCTACATCCATCAAGCCTAGTATCTGTTTCCAGAACTGGACATTCAGATACTGCAGGGAAGCCAACAAGGACAGCTCACAGACAGCAGGTGAGGGCTATTGTTACCCAACATCTACAATAAGAGACATTCTACTTCTGAACTCAATGGTACCATTCACATTTCATGGCTAATAGCCAATGATAGATCTACCCTCCATAAATACGTTCAGCATTTTAGTCTAATTAGTCGACATCTCCTCATGAGTTCCACAAGTTAACAACCTATTATATGAAGTAATATTTCTTTTAGTCTTGAATTTAACACCACTCAGTTTCATAGGGTGATCTCAAATTCTGTTTTTATGGGAGTAGGGGAAAGCATCTATCTACTTTACTTGCATATTATTTACTTATTCATTTACTTATTTACTTCATTTATGTCCCAACTCTCTCTCTAATGGGGACCCAAAGTGGTTTACATCCTCCTCCTGTCCTCCATTTTATTCTCACAGCAACCTTGTGAGTAGGATTGCCAGGTGGGTGGTTTCAGTGGGCAATTGCCCGCCGATCCACCCAGCTACTCTGGGGTGGCGATCGCGCATGACACAATTACGTCATTTCTGGGTTTCCCCCCGGAAGCGCTGCATCACCATGGCCACTTTAGCACTCAAACCCTCACTGTCAGCAAGCCTTAGGGATGTGACATAAACATGTGCGCGTGACTGTGCATGCTTGTGATCGCCCCAGCCCCACCCCCACCCTTGCCCCCTAAAGCCAATCGAGAGGGGGGACCCGGCAACCCTACTTGTGAGGTAGGTTAAGCTGAGAGTATGTGATTGGCCCAAGATCACCCAGCAAGCTTCCGTGGCAGAGTGGGGACTCGAACCTGAGTGTCCCAGATTGTAGCCTAACCACTATACCTCACTGGCTCTAAAAACCATAATTTTGCATAATTTTGTAGAATGTTAGCATATCCTTCAGTAGCCTTTTTTCTGAATTAAAACATCTCAGGTTTGCCTCAGCAGGCCCAAGGGCTGTGATCGTAATGGTTGTCCTTTTCTGCACTTTCCCTAACTCCTTCTTCAGACACAGCAACCATAAATGTACATAATATTCGAAATGGGCTCACATTATGGCATTACTATATCAAGCCTTGGCGGGAGGCCAAGCTGGCATTTAAGGGCCGCTCTGCTGCGGCAGTCTAGGGGGGGTTGGCGTTACACCGGCATCCATGCCAGTTTGCATGGCGCAAGAGGCACGGATGCCAGCATAGGGGTCACACCGCCTCCTAAGTCCATTCGGCCCCCAAGCCCAGGGATGTGCTGTAAGTCTAGTAAAACTGGGGATGTGTCAGAGTTGCAAATCTTAGTTTTTATTGATTGTATTGTATTGACATGCTGACCCCCTTTTTAAGCCTGTGACGAGACCCTTAGGCACCAGCAAATCTCTTCTACTGAATCAAAAGACCTGATCCATGAAAGCTGCATCCTTGGCAAATTGGTTGGTTTCTTCCATCCATTATTTTTTTAAAAAATGAGAACTGCCATGTTAAACTAATATCTAATATCACAGAATATGTCAACTTTTTTTCTGTTGCATGTGACTGAATCCAAGAATTATGACAATGACATCCCTAGTGAAACCTTATACAGGGGAATAGCTCCAATTAAGCCCCTGTTTTTACCTGTGGTTAATGAATTAGCCAATTCATGGATTAATGCTTACAGCCCTAGTGAGGTCAAATGGCATCAGGTGTGATTTAGGCTGAATGGAACTTCTCTATTCTCATCAAAGGAAGAAAAACTCTCTGTGGACATACAAACACCACACAGCGATAAGAACCAGAAGGCCCTACAGCCTCAGATCATACTGGTCTAGATGAAATACTGCAAGAACTGACCGCTTCTCTTTTTCCAAATGTTTTGGAAATACCTTCTATGCCCTTTAAATAAATGAAGGCCTTCTGCATTTCCTATGCATATATACGTGGAAATGAGCATGGACCTGTAGTTCATACATACTAGTGGACTCTACCCAGGAAAAATGTAAATTCAGCTAGGCACATGTTTTGTTTTGTTTTTTGCTTCAGTTGTTACAAAATTATAATGCATATATCAACAAACTAGCCACATGAGTACCACAGGTAGGCTACTTTAAAAAACAACAACACTTGCTTTGAAATTGGGAAGGATGACTTAATTTTTGTGTGGAATACTACTACTAAAAAACCCAGCTATTCTTTATTGTGTTCTTGGAGATAAGAGATCCAGACATTTCACAGCAGACTAGTGACAATTCCATAATTTCACCTCTTTTTTTTCCAGACTAGAAAATGACCTGCTAAAACATCCCTAAGAGAATATGAATTAGCCCAGGTCAATAGGAGGTCAAACAGACAGGGTGCTAAAATCCCTTTACTACTTTGTAGTATCTTATGCTAATTCATTTCTTTTTCTGTGATAAACAAAGCCAGTTGAAAGTAGATAGCATCACACAGTGATGGGTCCCAAAGCTACAATTTAATACAAATCTAGTAAACTCCTTTGTACAGCATATCCACTTCATTTGGAAGCAATGAATACTGAAGAATAAGAAGGTCTAGGACTGAAACGCTTTATCTCACTCAGAGGATAGTCTAAAGGCCAAAATTGATGTGATGGGATCTGTGCAGGGTTGCCAGGTCCCTCTTCACCCCCGCCAGGAAGTTTTTGGGGTGGAGCCTGAGGAGGGCGGGGTTTGGGGAGGGGCTTCAATGCCATAGAGCCCAAATGCCAAAGCGGCCATTTTCTCCAGGGGATTTTCGGCTGGAGATCAGTTGTAATAGCAGGAGATTACCAGCTAGTACCTGGAGGCTGGCAACCCTACATCCATGGGTTTGACTCATGGATGTGGCTGCCATTTTGAAGCCTAATGACGTGATTTTAAAATGTTATGAAGGCATTGGGCCCAAAGTGCGGCAGGATGAGGTACTCTTGTTCCCCCCACACCTTTTCAATTGCCAAAACAGCTACTTGGGGTGGGAGGGGAGTGTGGCTGTTTTGACACTTGAAAAGGAGCAGGGAAACACTGTGGGCTCAAACGTTGCAGCATCTTAAAATTGCCTCATGAGGCTTTAAAAGAGCAGACTGTATCCAGGTCCTCATCCCTCTTTCCCAGCTGAAATAGCTTTTCAGCTTTTTAAAAAAATCTTGTCTATGTGGTCCCAGCTATAGGATCAGGTTTGGGAACTGGATATGCAGCCCCCATCTGCACACACAATTCCCTATGCAGATACTGCGATTGTATATAGACCCAGGTTGGACAGTCTCAGTAAGCTGTGAGATAGGGCAATTTTAATTTAAGGGCAACTAACTTTACTAGTGGATGATATGGTGAAAATATTCTTTCAACATCTCCTTCATCTCCTCAGACTGAAATTCTTTATGAAGTCTATTTCTGAAATTTGCATTTAGCGCTAAACTCTCACTGAGACCTCTCCCATCATGAATGACTACTATATTCTTTAGATCTTGCTTCTGCTGCAGAAGCTCTTTTTGGGGTTTAATAATTTGCTAGGTGCCAGAGAAAGTTTTTTTCAGTGCAGCTGCCACACAGTTTGAATTATGAAACGCAAAATACATGCTCAATGAAAGTTAAAACTAAAACAAAACTCATTTTTTTCATAGTTTTGAAAGGAAAGGAAAGGTGGGGGAGGTTGCATTCAGTAATTCTTGTGAAAAACATTGGGCTGTAGCATAATAAAAACTAAGTCAGCTGCATCAAAATGGGCCACATCCCAAATTGAAGCTGCCATATTCCTTTCCTTCACTGACAGCATATAGAGAAGCTTTATTTTAAAAAATGACATAGCAATACCCATACTATCAGTACTGCAAGTGTATATCTTCTCCATGTTATTAATAGGTTTTTTAAAATTATATTAATATTATAACAACTACAAGCAAGGCACCTGCAAGGAGTTACGAGAGGGTATCTCCTCCCTGGAAGACCTTATCGCCTCTCCCTGGAAGACCTTATCACCTCTCTCCTTTTCCTGCTTCCTTCTCTCCTTCCCACCCCCTAGACAACCGACTCTAATTTGCCACCCCCATCTTTAGCTTTCCCTCCTTCCCTCCCCCTGGCAGCATGTACCCCAGGAAAACTATTGCCGAGTGGTGCTGGCCACTAGGCCCAGCTGTGCTTTGCACCCACAAAGATGTGTGGGAAACACCTCATCTCCCCCCATATTCCCTATATTCTCACTTTCCCCTGCTTCCTTTTCCCGCCTGCCAACCACTTTGGTGGGGTATGAGGTAAATAAATAATAAATAACAAAGTAAATACATAAAACATGTAGCCACAGATAAAAGGTGGGTTGGTTGGGGAGTGGGAAGAAGAGAAGGAAGGGGGGGGGAAAGCATGAAGATATGAGGGTTGCCAGAAGGAGGGAAGGAGGAAATAGTGTGGGGAGAATGATACAGGGGAAAGTGAAGTGCCCCCCCCCCCACAAGTCTTTACAGGTCCCTCAACACACAACTGGGTCTGGAAGCCAGCACCACACAACTCAGGTATAGCTTTCCCAGATAGAGCTGCCAGGGGGAAGGAAGGAGGGAAAGCTGAAAAAAAGGGGGCAGATAAAGTTAGGTTTATCCGCATGGCTATTGTGGACTGTAGTCTTTGGTAGCCTGGAGGTTTTCAGGACAGGAAGCCAAGCCTTATTCATTCTTAAACTCTCTTCTTTTCTGTTAAAGTTGTGCTGATGTTTATGAATTTCAATAGCCTTGCGGATTAGCTTTGGATTTCACACATTAACAGATCACTTCAAAATACAATGGTTTCATATTAACATACCACACCCTCATTAGCACATTATCTTGATACTTACAGGACAATGATTAGCACATTACCTTTGATACTTTTTGCAGGACAATGATTCAGCTCAAACCCAACCCCTTTCTGACTATGTATTACTCTTCCTACACACTTGACACTGAGAGACACTGTCCTTCAGTGTTACTCCTCTGAAGATGCCTGCCACAGCTGCTGGCGAAACGTCAGGAAAGAAAATACCAAGACCACGGTCACACATCCCGGATAACCTACAAGAACCAGTTTAATCTTCTGTCTCTTCATGTCTCTCCAGGCAGGCTTTTCCTCTTAGAGTTGCTGGAACCCTCATCACTTACCACCCTTCTCCCTAGCTGAGAATAAGTTTGACAGAAATGGTTAAGAATTTGTCTCCCTGCTATCATTTCCCCAATGATTTTGGCAAAGGCGTTGTGTAGAATAATTAGTAGGCAGTATCGATTTTAACCTGAAATGATCTTGAAATGTATTTTCCTCACATATTTCCTATTAAAATGTATAAAGTTTAAACTAGTCGTATACGGTTTTCCCTTCATGTTAGATTATTACTCTTCACGGGCAATTAATTGGTTGGGTATGAAAACACCTATACTAGTAATGGGTCAGTGCACACAACCATTATCAAAGTTTAGCTGAACTGTCGAAATCTCTCTCCAAAGAAAAATGCACAATCTTTGTTCTAATTAATGTCAACAAAATGGAGCTAGGGTAAATAAAAAACTTGTTGCTGACATACAGAGCTCTGTAACTGGAAATGGATTATCTCACTGTAGTTTTAGGAGACCAGTGGGCAATTATAGGACATTGTATTTGTAGTATTCTCCAAAGCAAGTCTCTTGCACTAATCTTCCTGCCTTAAGAGTTAAGTAAGGGGAAGATGACCAGTATATTTTTTTAAAAAGTATTATCTGTGTAGGGCCAGAATCAGAGCATGCTCAAATCATTTCAGCATGCTCAGTGACTGTGCATTCCTGAGACGCCAGCATGTGGGGACAACGGGGAAGTGGCGCAGCCGCACCTTCTCCTAAGCCATTTCCCGCATGCCGCCAGTATGAAAAAAGCCTTTAAAAGGCTTTTTTCATTTTCAACCGCCGCAAGTCTCCGCTGTGGCCTGCGCCATGGGGAGACTTCGCTGGTGGAGGGGCGAGGCGCAGCTCCACAGCCCTTAGGCGCTGACGGAACTGCCCTCACCGCCAGCATAAGTGCGTCTTGTCCCGTGATAAGATGCACTTATGCTGGGGCGAAGTCACTCCACCTCCTGAGAGGATTCACCCTCCCCTCAGGAATGCATGGTAAGAGGGGTTGAAGCAGCTTCCTAATAGTGTACAATTTGTTGCCTGAGAAAGAAAATGGCTAAAACCGAAGGAGAAAATAGAGGCACAACTTTTACCCACCTTTGACGAGCAAGTCTGAATCTGATTCTTTTAACAAAAAAAATCTAGAACCATATCAATCTGAGTTCAAGCTGAGCTCTGGAACCAAAAGCATACCTCCCAGGGTCATTGTGAGGGTAAAATAGGTATGGGGGATTCCTTGCATGCCCTTTTGAGCTCTCTTGGAAGATCATGGGATATAAATGTTCTGGAAAAGAGAAAAAGGAAACTGTTGACAAAGGTATGAGAGAAGCAGTCTTAGATCAGAAGTGTAGCAGCCTCACTTTCCGCTATGGAAAAATTGCCTGACTCTAGTTCATGTTGCTTTGATATGAAAATGAGCCACACAGCCTAACAACTTTAATCTCATTAGTGATGTTGATACATTTTTACTGATCTTTAGCAGCCTTGTGGTGTGATTGACACTCTGCTTCATCCAAAATGTCCCCTGACTGTTCTGTATGGCCTTCTAATGGCAGACCACACTAAGACCACCAGATCAGCCTCCCTCCCAGCCTGTGCTCTGACGCCTACTTCATTTTCATGCTCTTTGCATTTTCTAAGCTCCATAATAGTGGAAATAAATGGTTAAAAGGAGAATTATACCCGACAGAGGCTTAAATACACTGCATTCGTTTCATCGGCCTTATGTTCCATTTTGGACATTCAGATATAAGAATTAGTTTGCATTACTATATCAATAGGGTTGCCAGCTCCGGTTAGGAAATACCTGCAGATTTTGGGGGTGGAGCTTGGGGAGGGCGGGGTTTGGAGAGGGGAGGGACTTCAATGCCATAGAGTCCACTTGCCAAAGTGGCCATTTTCTCCATGTGAACTGATTTCTGTCACCTGGAGATCTCCAGCCACCACCTGGAGGCTGGCAACCCTATATGTCAAAGACAATAAGTACCATCACAACCATCATTACCACTGGCCTTATTTTTACATACGATTGCCATCTTAACACTTCTTATTCCAAGCAGCTGGACCCTCCACATTTTGGAGCTCCTCTGACCTTAAATCAAGAGGAAAGGTACCCAAGAAACGGAACAGCATTGTGAAGTCAGATCAAGTCTGAACTGTCTGCTTTTTTTTTTTTTTAAGAAGAAGTAACATCTTTAGTTTTTACATGAATTTTTAATTTTAGTTGACACCTTTGACTGGATGTGACAGTGGAGCAGATCATTTATGTAATTACAGCAACCATCGTCCAGGAAGGAGAGACAGTCTGCAAAGCATATAAAACACGAAATGGATTTGATAGCGTATGAACCTTGTAACCAGAGCTGCAGGAACCCCCTGGCTTAGTGAGGCTATAAACCCCATAATGTCTTAGCTAAGCCACTAAAAAAGCATGAGATCATTTCTCTCCCTTCTCTCAGATGAAGTATGTAATTAATAAAGTGAGAAAGTGAACTTTTAATGAGTTTGAGAGGGCTTCGTTTTCCTACTGACAGGAAAAACATTCATGCAATGCGTATGCATTTGGGGGTGGGGGGATGTGGGGCTGAAATAAGGAAGGAGAGGCTGCATTTAGTATTTAATTTCTCACAACAAATATCAAGGGGCAGCTTCTGGTGGAAATACATAGAATTCTGTATTAAAATTTGCATGCAACTCACCTCTCTCAAATGTGAAAATGCAAGATTGGCTCAGGACACAAAACCCGAATAGACTTTGTTAATGAGGAGAACAAGATATTCCAACCAATTATTATTTTACATAATAATATAGTAAACAGCAATTTTGTGTAAAACACAATGCTTTAAAATAATCCATTCTAAATAATTTGTGCATAACCTATATATTATTTAATTTCTTGGAAGAAGGATACATAACAAGAAATCCTCTTAACTGCAATAGTAATAATACTTCTGGGAGTATCCAAAAGAATATATTGATGTCTCCCCCCCCCCCCGCCACCAAGTTTTCTTAACATATAACTAAATGAAATGTTGGGGTGACGTTCAGTTTGACAGCAGGTTTTTGGGATGGGGTGAGATCGGAGCCAGTTGAAGTTTTGACTGCGGGGGCTGTTCTGAAGGAAACTGCTCATCCATGCGGGTGAGGAAGTCTCCTTTGGAAGCCTGGTGGTGTGAGCAGCTGTTGAAGCCAGTTCTTTTTAGTTGGAGGGTATATCCCTCCAGACAGGACTTGGTGAGCCCCGTCTTTTAAAAAAACCACATGCTTGATCCAGATCAACCCACTGAATAGTTGGTCAGACCAAGTTGGCTCCAATTACATGACCCTGACCTCAAAAGGGCCCTAACTATGGAGCCCTAACAAAACCGGTCAAAAAAGATAGAAAAATGGGAGAAAGCACAGAGCCTTGCATCTGAGCAAAGGCGAATAGCCTAATTCGAAAAAGCCGAATAATTATTCATCTTTTTCGGGAATCACCTCTTCAGCTCTGGGCAGATTCCCAGGTTTTGGTATTCGGTAAAACCCAAACCCAAATATTGCTGAAACGGCTAATTTCAGGTTTATTTTCAGTTTGGGTATATTAATATGCACAACCCTACTAACCACACTGAACTGCTCGGCAGAATTTTAAAAATTATTTTACTGTATATAATTTATTTAATCATATATATGTTCTTTAAATTATTATCATGTCTTTTAAATTCAAATAAACCCAAAATAAATTTTACTACTGGAACTGTGATAGGTGGATCACAACCACCCAGCAGAAATTGTAGCTTATTAGCTACAGGCACGTCTATATCAGGAATTAATGGATTAATCAGCTGCTTTCTTAAGTGCTTATATCTTCTACAATAAAATAAGACATGTTCCATGGTTTCGATAGAACTGGTTCCACATCCACATAGACCCTCTGAGTAGGGCTTTTTAGAATAGTGCTTACTCAAAACAGCTGTGGGTAATACATCGAATCTTGCTAAAAAGAAAGATCTTCTGTAAACTGGGATGGTTAAGAAACCAATACATGGACAACGAGAATTTGAATATGTACACCCAAAAAAAGCAGGAGAGCACACATGGTGGGCATGGAAAGCAGTGCTGTTTTGGTCTCACTGGAACGAACTTTTTTCACTAAAGAGCAGGCTGTAGAAAAAGACATAGTTAAAAAAAGGGTATTTTCCAATCCTAGCCTCTGACGTTTAGCATCTACATGCCCAACCCAGGGATTCAGATATGAGCCCTCGGATAAGAAACTTAGAAGGCTACCCTCAGGAAGAGCAAAGAGAAATTTTAATCGATAGCTGAAAATTAAAGCCCATGACAAATGTACTGTATTTTGCCTTTCACCCAAGGATCACAGCTAATTAGCGTTCATTAATGAAAGCTGATCATTTTAAAATTAGGGACAAGTTTCCTTTGCCCTCTGAAGAATTGTCCATTATTTACATTGCTAATATTAATATCCTGAAGCTTTTTAAATTGTGAGTTTGTACTGTCATTGGAGACTGTCTTGTCACAAACAACTCAGACTGCAGCTAAAATAATTTCTTTTAAAGATTTCATTTTACAACAGGTTGAAATAACTGGTGGCATGTCTGATATTCTTGAATTGATACTTATTTATCTCTTAACATATCTTATCTTGCATAGGAGACTAAAAAAATGAATATCCCTGAGTTCTGATCTGAACTATGGAAGGTTTATTTGCTTGCTCAATTAGAAGGACATTTTGCCAAGGAAGGAATATTCTTCTCTGCATATACCATCAATTTCTCTAATTCCATGAGTATTAGAGAAAAGAAATTTCTCTGTTAGATGCTTAACTAAGCAGAGTTACCCTTCCAAGTCCACTGGAGTAAGTGGACCTAGAAAGATGTAACTCTGCTTAGGACAGTACTGTCAGAGAGAAATACTAAGCAAGTTTACTCAGTGGGGCTTATTCCCAAGAAAGTGTTCTTAGGCTTGTCCTGTTAGAAATTCTTGCCTCAATTTGCCCTTCCTCGGTGCTCCCTGTAAATGGGATACAGAAGGTTTGTTGAAGGTTCTCAAATTGCAGCTACAAAAAGACTCAAGGTGGGTGACAATTCAGTTTCCCTGGTTCTCCCTACCTAGCGGTATATGTAGTTCTTATCTATTTTCACCTCTTAACTACCTTATGTGGCAGGGAAGGCTAAGATGGAGTGACTGGTCAAAGTCACAGGTAAGCTTTATGGTAGAGTGGAAATTTGAACCCAGCTCTCCAGAGACTAGTTCTACATGCTAACAGTTCACTACACTAGATCTCTCTGTAGTTTTGATTTATGAGCCATTGGACTGCTAACAGGTTAGGTGATGAGTGTAAAGTCTGTGCTAAGGATTCTGAAAACTGCATGGACAAAAGCCATATGGGACACAGAGAGGAGAAGAATCAAGCAATAGTCAGATAAGATGGTAGGATCCAACAGTTTGAGTTTCAGATTACTTCAGCCGAGCTAAAGTGATCCCCCCAAAAGTGCTGAACAAGTTTTAACCTCCCTGCATACTATATTCACAGCTGTAAACACAGGTGATTAATATTGGGTCAAGGCTACATGTGCATACCCTGAAGGAAGTTCTGACAACACCAGTCCACTGTTGAGGAGATGAATGGATCCATCCTCAATGCAGTCAAAACTGACATAAGAACATAACAAAAGCCATGCTGGATCAGACCAAGGCCCATCAAGTCCAGCAGCCTGTTCCCACAGTGGCCAACCAGGTGCCTCTAGGAAGCCCACAAACAAGATGACTGCAGCAGCATCCTGCCTGTGTTCCACAGCACCTAATATAATAGGCATGCTCCTCTGGATAGCCCTATCCTCCATGAACATGTCCACTCCCCTCGTAAAGCCTTCCAAGTTGGCAGCCATCACCACATCCTGGGTCAGGGAGTTCCACAATTTAACTATGGCAGAACTGCCAATCTCTCTGGCAGGTACACTCATGCAGGTTGGGCACAAGATCATGCCTAATAGGCATCAACAGTGGGAAAGCATGTCGGGAGGATATGTGCACCTCCATAATGGGGCTTGATTCCCATTTTTTCATGGCAAAAAGTGAAATCTCTTTGGTCTTGCTTATTTTCCTCCTTGGTGTTCATGAAGTAAAGTTGAACGAAGTAAAGTTTCTTGGACATGATAGTTCCATACCAAAATCAGTCTTCCATAAGTTAAATTCACTGGAGGCTAGAAAATTTCATGATGGAAAAGGGTATATACTGGGGAATCTTTAACAAGATCACTGAAATGATTACTGGTTCAATAATGGAGATTTTATCGTAACTCCTTTGAGAAAGGGAAGACATCAAGGGACTCAACAGCAGAAAATACAACCCTGGTCTAAAAGAAAAAGGCTTGGAAAAAGAGCTAGGAAGTAACAGACAGTATGTCTGACCTCAGTGGTAGGCAAGATTCTAGAAGCATTAATAAAGGATGAGATCACAAAACATCTGGAGAAATAAACTAGTTAGAATAGTTTCATAAAGGGTAAATCCTGTCTGACAAATAG
This sequence comes from Euleptes europaea, assembly GCF_029931775.1. Classification (NCBI taxonomy): domain Eukaryota; kingdom Metazoa; phylum Chordata; class Lepidosauria; order Squamata; family Sphaerodactylidae; genus Euleptes; species Euleptes europaea. Next base: position 74,034,734 of record NC_079316.1, read on the forward strand.
AAGGGAGAGATAATGTAGAACACAGACACTGAATATTTAAAATCTGGTATATTTGAAGATGCCAACTTTAAAGGAAAACTATTTTTTAATTATATGGGATAATATCTTATTATTATAGTAAAATGTTATGAATTAGGTTAGTGGAAAGACTATTTACAATGCTCAAGAAGTCTCCAAGCCTAAACAATAAAAATGTTGGATTTATAAGCTTACATTTAGATGTTAGTTTTCAAAAGATTCCTTCACATGATGAGCCTACTAGGATAAATTATTTGTTAACAACACCATTGTAGTTTAGCTTTATTTTACAAGTATGGCATGTTGAAAATAAAAGCCAAATGATATGATAGTAAATTGACACTGCTACCTTTTCCCAATTGACGAGGTACCATGCTTTTCTATTAACATTTGCATGCAGACCTGGAATAAGGAGAGCCAGCACCTTGTTGGGTAAGGGAGTGGGGCCCGTGCTTTCCCTGATGTAGCCTTCATCTCCCCACCCTCAAATGCATCACAAAGAAGACAGTGTGATGGTGTCCACCTCTCCCCTCCACCTGCTGATGCAAACCAGCTCCTTCCCAACTCTTCCTTGTATCGAGGGTTCAGGAGCTCTTTATGTATCTGAACTACCTGATTCTGCTTTGCAAATGTGAACAGAGCTTAGTAGCATGTTAAAATGGTTACTACATCAAATGGCAATAGAAGTATGACTAAAATCATTGATATTTGTGTCTGGATAATGGGCATAACCCAGACAAACGGATTTCAGTAAGGCTTGGAAATGTTTAAATAATTTTCAGCCGATGACACTCACTTGCTCCAGTAAAATCTGTACCTCCATGAAGGGTGCACACAGAGATTCCATGTGTATAAGCATTTCCCCATCAATTCAGTGTCAGAAGTTATTCTGCATACATACTCATATTATGTATGCAAATGTCGCTGGCATGGAAATGAATACAGAACTTTCCCCTGCTACTGCTGTATGTATACATCAGTATTTCAGTTAAAAAAAATGAGAATCCAGATGGAAAACTGATGGGAAACACACAAAAAGTAAGTTCCACTAAAGTTAATGGAATATCTGACTGTGTGTGTAAGATCAGAGTGTATTCTGCCTCTGAAATTTATATCTGGAAAAGGAGTTATCCACACACACAGATAAAACAAAGTGCTCTGGCAAAATTATTGATGTTTTCTTAGGCCACCATGTTAGCCATTACATGGAAAAATGAAATCTCACGTGTTGTTCCAGACAAGATAGAAGAACAGAGTGGAACAAATGGTTTGTGGCTTCCTGCCTATGAAAGAAGTAAAGAGAGCATATATGTTAAACTGACATTTTATAGAGAGAGAAAAAGAGAGCGTGAAACAGTCATTGATCTGACAGTAAACATCAAACCGTTTCCAGCCAGTGCTAATATGCACTGTTAGAACAGCAGAAGCATAAAACGAATCCTGGAAAAAATATTTTAAAAGTCTTGCATCTTGGAAAGTACTTATCAAGATGCATTTAGATTAACATGTCCATTACTAAGGTTTCGTTCACATCAGAAACAAAATCACACATTCACAAATTGTTTGTCTCCCTAGCATGATGTCTGGAAGTGGAAGAAAGGTACCCCCCTACACACACACACACACACACACACACACACACACGCAGAGGTCATTGCCATTAAGTGAAGCTGTCTACCCTTATGTAAAAATGGGCTTCAAGTGGCCACATGCCCTATGTCAAGCTCCAAACAGAAGCCACTTTCCCTTGGGATTGCAAAGGAATGTTTCCATAAGGCACTGTGGAGAACCACCGGCATTTCCTACTTTGCAATACAGGTTGAGAATCCTTTACCCAGAATGCTTGGGATCAGAAGTGTTCTGTATTTTGGATTTTTCCATATTTTGGAATATTTTGGAATACTTGCATATTTATATGAGATATCTTGGGGATGGGACCCAAGTCTAAACACGAAGTTCATTTACGTTTTATATATGTTTTTATATACTTTATACACATCACTTGAATGTACCTTTAAACAATATTTTAAATAATTTTGTGTACATTGAACCATCAGAAAGCAAAGGTGTGCCTATCTCACCAGAATACCTGTATCAGCTGTTGAACAAGAGAAACAACAAACAAAAAACAAACTAACAATGACAGGCTTTCAGTCTCCACTACGATGCTGTGTAGAAGAAGAAGAGTTGGTCTTTATATGCTGACTTTCTCTACCACTTAAGGAAGAATCAAACTGGCTTACAATCACCTTCCCTTCCCCTCCCCACAACAGAGGTCTTGTGAGGTAGGTGGGGCTGAGAAAGCTATAAGAGAACTGTGATGAGCCCAAGGTCACCCAGCTGGCTTCATGTATAGGAGTGAGGAAACCAACCCAGTTCACCAGATTAGTGTTCACCACTCATGTGGAGGAGTGGGGAATCAAACCGGGTTCTCCAGATCAGAGACCACCCAAAAATTATTTGGGTTATTTGTTTTGTATTTTTGTATTTCTGCAGTTCTTAGCCAATTTATGTGGCATATAGATCTTCCAAATAAATGAATATGAAGGAGTGTTTCAGTGGATGATGACTACAGATTAACAGTGTAACCCTGAACAAAGTTACACCCTTCCAAGCCCATTTTTTCAATGGATTTAGAAGAGTGTAACTTTGCTTAGACTTTCACTGTAAGAGGTCAATTTATTTTATTTGTATTAGGGTTACTACTCATCTGCCAGGGGCTGAATTAATTGTTTCCTTACCTCCTAAGTCTTTCACTTTAATATACATTGGGATTACTTTCTAGTCATAAAGATACCGCCGAACTAATAAATGTAAATCAAGAGGGACTGAAGTATTCAACTTCTTTAAAAAATAAAAGCAAAGCAAATATGTTATTGCATCCTCTAGATAATGGTATTAGTTATTATTTCCTTTATTCTTGATTTATTTTAACAAAGGTGGGGGATTTTTTTGCTGGAGATCAGATCACTTAATCCTGGATCCACAATACACCACTGTAGATATACAAGTGGGAACACGCAAGGAAATTGTGGGCATGGCAATCACATTCTCTCCATTTTTGCTTCCTTCCCTCTCTCCCACTCCTTTTCACACTTTCTCTTTCTCTCTCTCTCTGGTTCTCCCTCCTGCAACATCGGTCTTTCTCTTATTATCTGTCCCCCTAATCCCTGCTGACACTTACTTTCTGCATCCCCAATGCTACCTGAAACACACTCACTCTCTCATCCCCCAATGTCCCCCAAGTATCACACACACACCGTTGTTAATTTCTTTTTCTTTCTGTGTCCCTCTGGTCTCTCACACACAAACACACACACACGACTGCTAATTTCTCTTTCTCCATTCCCCTCTTCCGCATGTGTGCACGCATGCGCACTCACACACACAGAAACTGTTGTCAATTTCTGTGCTTGCGCAGATAACACTTTTTTATTTGGGGGAAATTTAACTTCCCCCATTTTTTAAAATGACAAGTTTTTCTGCAGACTTAGGGGGGTCCCCCAGGTCTGCAGAAACATCTGTTTTAGGTGAGCATGCCCCCATCTGCGGATTTAAGTGTCCACAGGAAGGGGGCGCACGTGGGAATTAGATATATAGATATAAATAAATAAATAAATTTTATTTGCGGCTAATGTGCCAGATAAAACAGATAAAAGTTATATAGATATATATAATTTTATTGTGTGTGTGTTCTTCAGGGCAAATTTTCTTGGATAGACATTCCAATTTGGGGAAATTTTTCCTATAGTTGCCATTTTTCCAGATAGCAGTTATGGTTATTTTGATATTTAAAATTCACCTAGGATGCCCATATTGGTATCAAAATATGTGTGTTTGAGGTTGTTAAAGCCGAATACACCATTACATTAGTTGTAGAGACTGCCATTTTTCCTGTAACCACCATTTTGCAAGATGGCAGATCTTTTTTTCAGATTCTTCTTGTAGGATGCTCATATTGGTGTCAAATAAAATGGAATATACTATTCCTTTTGTTGCAAAACAAAATAAAGGTTTTTTAATGGTTTGTAATATTTTGTAATATTTTGGGGGTGATGATAAATCCAGAGAAACTTATTTTTAAAATGTTTGTAATGTTTGTAATATTGTGATGAAATGTAGCAGGAAAATTGTTGAGGTGACAACTCAGAAAAGTACAGAAAAGCATTTATTCTTAAATAACAGTTGCCTTAAATAACAGTAAACAAAATATCAGCGCGCTTGTTTGTCAGTGCGATATTTTTAATGCTTACATGTTGGTTGGACTCTTACTCTTAAAAAAGAGTTATGGTCCTAATATGAAAAATACTTTGCTGTGGAGCTTTTTTTTACAGTTCTTTTGACACTTGCAGAAAAGAGAACAAAGCAGTCCAGCCTTCTTGCCTGCATTACATTTGCAAGTTTTACAGCCACGCAATATCAGGAATTCCTCCAGTATGGATCTGAGACACTTTGCTGGTATCAAATGCCCAAAGAGAGTTGGTCCAGTTCAGGAGATGTGTGTTAACTTTGATAGTTCCGTAGAATTCTCCGCCAAGGAAGGTGAAAGGCCCATGCAACACTGGGTCTGTGAAGTTAGCAAATATCTGTCCTGATACACAAACTCCTGTTCAGATGACCAAGTTCTGGACATCATCTCAGAACAAAACCAACCTGCAGCAACTTGTTCTCCAAATGATTCCTGATCAATCCATAGTGTCACACATACCTGTTAGTGTGAGTGGGGTGGTCATTGATGACAAGACTATTGTGTGTGTGTTAAGCGCCGTCAGGTCACTTCTGATTCATGGTGACCCTATGAATGAAAGTCCTCCAAAATGTCCTATCTTTGACAGCCTTGCTCAGATCTTGCAAATTGAAGGCTGTGGCTTCCTTTATTGAATCAATCCATCTCTTGTTGGGTCTTCCTCTTTTCCTGCTGCCCTCAACATTTCCTAGCATGACTGTCTTTTCCAGTGACTCTTGTCATCTCATGACGTGACCAAAATACGACAGCCTCAGTTTAGTCATTTTAGCTTCTAGGGTCAGTTCAGGCTTGATTTGATCTATAACCCACTGACAAGGCTATTACTGCAGAACTATACATGAATAATGAGAAGGCTGAGGTAAAGGAACTCAGTAGCAGTACTGAGGAGGCTGATCGTTGCATAGTATCCCATGCAAACTGGGCAATTAAACATGGTGCAAAGTGTGTGATGATACTATCAAATGATACAGATGTGGTGGTGCTACTGCTGAGATATTTGTCTACCTTCTGTAGCAAAAGTTTAGACGAGCATTGGGCCAGATTTGGGACTGGAGAAAAATGATGTTTCATTCCTTTGCTTCATCTTCTCACTAAGCTTGGACTAGAAGTACATAGCATTATTATAAAGCCACATTCTAACCAGTGATGATGTTTTAAGCAAGGCTGAGACCAAGCTAGCAGAAATGAGAGCAGAGCCGCTGAAGTTCCCTGAACAATTTGTTGAGACTGACAGTCTGTCACAGGAAGAAATTTCAAACTTGGAAAAGTATCTCATCAGAGTATGGAGCAGAAATGCTGCTGTGGACACATTTGGTAAGCTGAGATTTATTTCATATACACAAATGACCAAATCCCTGGTTACGCTCCCACCTACTTCAAACGCCATCAGAGAACATATTCAACAGGCATTTCTAATCATCATAGCCTTGGCTTTGGCCAATCATATCATGTGTGTGTAAGTGTATATGAATGTCTGTTATCAATTGGTAATATCTGCTTCTATCAGTTTTAAGGATCATCAATTAAAAGGAATAATAAAGATTGATTGGCCACTTTAATTGCAGCAGAAAGCCTTACTGCCTGTTCTAAATATCTGCAATGCAATAATCTTTTCCAAGGAGACAGATACAGAAGTGGGGAAAAGTGCAGGTTGATCGTAGAGGAGATAACTGATGAAAGAGAAGCTTAAAGTGCTCTGAACTTCTGTGCATGTGTGCATGCAAACACTGATGCTGCTGAAATTATCCATGCTTAATAAATCTCCGGAATACTTTTGCAAGCCTCATGAATGTACAGCTCTATCTTCACAACATGGCGGAAACACCACATCAGGCCCATACGGATATCCTGATGCTCCCGGACTTTCTGATCAATCCAGAGGTTGTACAATGACACCCACAAGGTCCCAATGTTCTTCAGTCAGAAGGCTGAGAAGAGGAAGCTAGGGACCAGGGAAATGGAAGAATGGAGACAATGCTGAATTATACTGTCCTATGGCCATTCTTTTTTAAAAAGATCAGCACATGAATAGAGAAGACAAGCATGGATTTACTGCTTAAATGAACTGCAGTAAATCCTCACATTCTCACCTCAATCCCCGTAAATGTGTGTTGTAGGAACAATAAAGGGCATATAATGCAGTGTGTGTATTTGTGTGTGTGTGTGTGTAATGTAGAGCACTGGTATAGGGTTGCCAGGTCCCTCTTTGCCACTGGCAGGAGGTTTTTGGGGTGGAGCCTGAGGAGGGCAGGATTTGGGGAGGGGAGAGACATCAATGCCATAGAGTCCAATTGCCAAAATGGCCATTTTCTCCAGGTGAACTGATCTCTATCGGATGGAGATCAGTTGTAACAGCAGGAGAACTCCAGCTAGTACCTGGAGGTTGGCAACCCTACACTGGTACGACATTGTGAAGCCAACCCACAGATATTACAGTGGTCTCACTTACGTAAACAGGATTGTAGTGATGAATAATTCCATCCATGGTCAAATAAGTAGTCTAGGTAGAGGAACAAACATCTTTTACCATTAGGCTTTTTGGGTGAGCCTCAATGATGTTAGAGAGCAATATATTAAAAAAATATATCAGCTGTGAAAGGGGAAAGGGAAAATAGCCCCACTAAAGTAGAATTACAGTAGTATCTCCATGGAAGTGCATGTGACATTCACATGAATACCAAATGAATTCATTATGATCAGTGCTCTTCCCATGAATACCAAATGAATGTATAATGAGTGGATCCTTAAAGAGCTACATTTAAAAAAAATAATGCCAGAAATAATGGGAAAATTAACCTCATTATATTTTGAAGAGGTCATATTTAGACAAAGTATTTGCAGAGAGTCAAGTGGCCTGTGATGATTTCTGGCCAGGGCTGTGTCGATTGCATTGTATATTTTGTTGGGGGTGTATTTTTTTTTTGGGGGGGGGAATCTGTTTCATATGCTAAATGCTAATTAATATTTATGCAGATAGTCTGAGATATACTCACTCACTGGTGAATTCAAAGGGTTGCATTTCCCCCCCCTCAGGGTCGTTTTCAGTGTACCCTACAATAAAAAAGAGTGACTTGGAGTAAGGCGCTATAAGCAGTGCATGAATACTGCCAGGATTGTGGGGTGCAAGATGTGTAATTCTGTTTATTTCTATAGCCATATTTGACCTTTGGTCGTTTTAGATCAAGTGGAGAAACTCAGTGATTCTATAAATACAGGCTGAAAAATCTTGCATGTTTGGGGACTTCCAAATGCCTGCCCCACCCCATGCACTCACATTCAGGCCTAGTCTGAGTCAGGTATCTGGCAACCAGCAGAGGCTGGATGGGCATGGGGGATGGTGGTCAGCCATTGGTGTGACATCGCTTTTTGGTTTACCTGGAAGCGACATCATACCTCTCTAGGGATGGGCTAAAACCATATGGTAAAACCATAGAGGCCTTGGTGATCATAGAGATGTCTGGTGTCACTTCTAGGGAAAACCTGTGACATCAGTACTGTCTAGGAATCACCAAGAATCCTATAATTTTCACCATAGAGCTGTCACCAATTCTTAGAGAGGTATGATGTCACTTCCTAGTAAATCCAGAAGTATATCACTCTGAGGGCCTTTTTGAACTTTTTCTCCTGCTGCCACTCAGTGTGGTGGTAGGAAATGCCAGCTGGAGGTAGGAGGATCCCCCACTGGGGAACTGGCAACCCTAAGTATGTTTTGATTTAAGAAGGTTGTTCCAATTTTATTCTGAACAGCTCATTGCTTAGCTCTAGAACCTATCCTCACTAGAAGACCTCAGATGGAAATTCCACAGTTGCAAACAATGCTCTTTCAAAATGATAGTGGCTGCTGCAAAGAGTCAAGGTCAGCTGCCAGGCCGGACCGCAGCAGAGGCAGATGCTTGGAGTGGCTCTTGACGCATGTCGCCGCTGCGGACTCCTCAGACCTCTCCAGGGACGGCTTCTGCAGCTGCAGAGAGCCAGGCCCGGCTGCGCCATGGCGGCAGCAGATGCTGGGAGCAGCTCCCAGGCTGTGTCGAAGCGGGGGTGGATGCCTCGGGCAGCTCTGGGGATGGCTGGGTCCGGCTATCTGTGGCTGCATCCTCACTGCAGAGAGCTAGGCCTGGCTCGGGGATTACTCCTATGACGGGGAGATGTAATTCCTCCCCTCGTGAGGGGAGATGGGATTCTTCCCCCCACAAGGGGGAGATGGCATCTCCCCATGAAGAGGAGGTGGCATTCCCCCCATGAGTTTCACAGGCCCCCACTTGTATATTTGAATAGCAAAAGTGTGGCCCCATCTGTGGATATCTAAATCCGTGGATCTGGCCACGGATAGATAGAAAATAGATAGTTCTGCAAACTTGGGGAGGAACTGAGAGAGAAAAGGGGTGGGGGTTGGGGAGGAAGCAAAGGCAGTGGTAAAAGAATGGCTGTTCAGTCAAATTTCTTGCTGATCCCCATTTGGATAACCACATTTTCTATGGCTGTGAGATAAATACATCTGCTTATTTATCCTACCCTATACCATACAAAACCCCTTGTTTGTGGGTGTAATGTGCCTTCAAGTCACAGCTGATTTATGGTGACCCCAGCAAGGGGCTTTCAAGGCAAGTGAGAAGCAGAGGTGGCTTGCCATTGTCTTCTGGAGAGCCTTCCTTGATGGTTTCCCTTCCAAGTACTGGCCCTGCTTAGCTTCTGAGATCTGATGAGATCAGGCTATACCAGTGATGGCGAACCTTTTAGAGACTGAGTGCCCAAACTGCAACCCAAAACCCATTTATTTATCGCAAAGTGCCAACACAGCAATTTAACCTGAATATTGAGGTTTTAGTTTAGAAAAAAACAGCTCATACATAACGCTTTCCCATTGCATTCAATCACTCCAAATGACTCTGTCCAGGCCTCTTGGAATGATCTTCCACTATCTGTTTTTGCTTTTTTTGTTGTACTCATTTTTGGGTGTTCAAGACTTGGAGTCAACAAAAACACAATTTTTTTTTAAAAAATGAACCACCCAATACAAATCTATCCCTATACCAAAAATAGCTAACACTATTAGTTAACACTAAAGAAATTGATATTCCCTGAATCAACAATCTATGGCAGTGATTCTCAGAAGGGGTTCCTTTTGAATTTGCAGACCTTTTGGCCTACTCTGAAAAAGGCATCTGAGTGCATTTCCTACCTTTGATTCACCTCTGCTGTACATGTGTTGGACCTATCTAGTTCAGCTTTTGTATCTCACAGTGGCCCACATCTATAATAAGGAGGTAGCACATACCCATCAGGGCTATGGATTTTTCCTCCAGAAATGTGTCCAATCCCCTCTTAAAGGCATCTAGGCAGATGCCATCACCACATCCTGTGGCAAGGAGCTCCACAGGTTAATTACATGCTGGGTAAGTGGGTGTTCCTCGTTTAGTAGGGGATTTCACTGAAAGGTGGGAGGCGCTGCAAAGCCTGCACTGTGGCCCGAGCGCTCTGCTCCCCTCCAGCTATGCCACGCTGTGAGCTATGCTCCCCTCCAATCTAGCTCCTCTCCAACCCCACCACGAGAATCACCTTCGCCACAGACTCAACAGGCTGCTGTCCGCGCCGCACCCTCACGCCGCATGTGAGCCATCCTGCCTCATGTGACAGGGGAGGGAGGAAGCGCTCCCACTGGGCTGCTGGGCAGAGGGGCGGGTGATGTGAGAAATCCCCTCAGGCGCGCATGGAGAGGGGGAGGGGAGCAGCCCGGCCCCGCATCCCTCTGGCTTTCTAGTAATGAACTCAGGCGAACTCTGTGCTGGGGCAACGGCGCGTGTGCCCACAGAGAGGACTCTGAGTGCCCCCTCTGGCATACGTGCCATAGGTTCGCCACCACTGGGCTATACCATGCCGCCTTCCCTCCCATACAAACCCTTAATCTCCTCAAAGCATTTACACAGAACATTAAGAACATAAATTGGTAATAAGTTTTTAAATTTCAGTATTTATTTCAGAAACCATTATATTAAATAAGTAAGTTCAAAAGCCCTTTCAGATCCTGTGAGAATTGAACGAGTTTTTATGTGCCATAGAAAACAGTAGCCTAGTAGGTGCTGCACTTTGTTGGGTGTTGGTCATTGTGATATTTGAGGTTGTTGGCAAGAATCTGTGGGGTTGGTATTAATTAATGTTGTTGGAAATGAACTGCAATGGGTTTGCTTTTTTAATCCTGAAAGAGCAGGAATATGCAAACAGCTGTAAAGTGAATTCTTAGAAAGTTTTTGAAATGTCCATTGCAAATCTCCTGGAACCCTGCCATAAAATTTCTAAATTAAAAACACACACACCTTTGTTGCAAAAGAAAGGGGGAGGGAACAACCATAATAAAAACCCCACTGTGGTGTAGTGGTTAAGAGTGGTGGACTCTAATCTGGAGAACCGGGTTGGTTTCCCCACTCCTCCACATGAAGCCTACTGGGGGACTTCGGGCTAGTCACAGTTCTCTCAGAGCTCTCTCAGCCTCACCTACCTCACAAGGTGTCTGTTGTGGGGAGAGGAAGGGAAGGAGACTGTAAGACAATTTGATTCTCCTTTAAAAAGGTAGAGAAAATTGGCACATAAAAACCAACTCTTATTTATTCCCCCTTCCTCTGTGTAGTCAGCCTGCAGCTAAACTTTTTTCATCTTGTTTTTAGCCATGTGACAGAGTCCCTAATTGAGACACATGAAGCCCATAAGAGGCTTTAGACAAGATTCAGCTCGCCACAAAAGTCATTATCTCATTTTCATTTATTAACATGATATTTCCAATGGATTAACAAGGGTTCCCCCTTTGTTGCTTGCGCTGTGACGCTAGCCCTAAAGGGGCTGTTGCCTCTTCATATCTCCAGTGACTTTTTATTCACATTAGATTACGGTAATGTTCAAATTAAAGGAATGAGCATTTATTATACCTCTTGAATTAAAATTCCACACTTAAAGTGGGCTTTACTTGGGGGAAAGTTTAGTGTAGCGTGTTGTTGGCATAAATATTTATTTAGCAGTGTACTGGAATAATAATTTTAAAAATTGTCCCCTATTGCCCAAATGCCAAAGACATTCACTCTCACCCACAGACTTGGGTACATTAAATAACAAGGATAGCAATACTGATATAACAGCAGTCATTTATTAGTTACCTCTGTTTTCACCAGTATGCTAAGGCAGTCACATCTGTGGTAGATTAGAACTAAAGTGACTTGCTCAAGAGCATCCAGGAAATTCCACAGTGGAGCATGGATTTGAAGATCCCCTGCATGCAAATCTGGCACATTTGCAACTTCATTACATTGGGTTTCCAAAGATCTATACATTATCATCACTGTTTTCTTTGGTTTTGCGGTTCAGGACAACTACCAAGCAACACACTGGCCACCCACTGATCAAATGTTCCCATGTCATTTGCGTATGTCTAGAATCTTTCCTGGAGCAGGTGGATGTCACTGGTTCAATTAAAGTTAGAAACCTTTTTATGTATTAAAAGCGGCAATCCTCAGAATTCTAACAAGAACTACTATGCACTACTGATGATTTTGAGTGTACCTCTGTTGAAGGTCTGTCTCTCAATATTTCATCTTACCTCCAAATATCTTCATAAGTCGGGGATGTATGTGATATCATGAGCATACATGTGTGCGCACTGCAAGGTACCTAATGCTCTTTGTCCATCATTGTATCACAGTGCAATCCTAAAAAGTTATTCTTTTTATATATACCCTTCTAAGCCTATTGAAACCATACAATCATATTATATGTGCATACAACCATATTACATTTGGGATGATATTGTGACATCTAATGATGTTGCTGCTGTCTTAGGCAGAGATTCATGCTCTAGTTTAATATGGCAATGTCAACCTGGATATGTTTTGGCAAATATGGCTACAAAATGATCATTCATACTACTGGGTCAAAGCACTTTCAACCAAATCCCAGCAAACTTTCATGGCTGCATATGTGCTCAGAAAAGCAGAACTCTTATCTTCTACTTTCTGTATTCTTTGAAATGAGAAAATAGCAGTGAAACTTATTCCACAGAGCCTAGTATGTTATAAAATGTGGTAGGTTACTCCATATAAAATTAATCATTACAGACAGATCACTTGACAGATTTTGTTTTACAGATTTTCAAAACAATACAGTCCTGGCTGATGCATTTTGGACTTTCTTCTGCCTTTTGCATTCTGGAGGGTCCTTTGTGATTATTTTTTTCTGCACGGAGGTTATGCTCTTGGGAAGCTGGGCTGTCTTGACCAATCTAGAATGCCTGACAACAACAGCCGAAGCTGCCTACAGGTTGACAAGCACGCTGGTCAAATAACTGATTTAATCTCTCAGGTAATTTGGTGTCATATCTTGAATAATTTCTAAGGCAATCTTTAGATGGGTCTTTAAGTAGGACTTTTACTCTGGGGGAGAACTTAAAACACTCTGTGTCATACATAAAGATTAATCATTGTATAAAATGTATTCTCATGTCTTCATTTTACATGCTTCTGTAATATAGCAGCTCCCTAATGAAGAAAAATGATGAAATTCGTTGCCAGGCTGTGTTTTTACTGGACTTGGCTCCTGAATTAATCTTAAATCATAAAAGTTTATTTCACTTTTTGTGTAGTACTACAAAGTTTTAAGTGATATTCTGAATATTGTATATTTCAAAATTGTTCTGTTATCTGTTGTTAAATACACATTATAAAATGTAGAGGTTGTTGAAATCTCATTTATTTTTCCATCATTTGCGGCAGATGGGTTTTCTCTTCTCCACACTTTCTTTATCACGGCTAGTATGACTAACCCCCCCCCCCCCAATGATGTTTTTGTCATGTTACCTTAAACCATGTTTAATCCCAAAGTTGCAGTATAAGGCTGTTTTAGTCATATGTTACATGCTAACTTGACAAAGGAGCCAAATCCACCTTCATGGGAAAGGATGTGAAGTCAGATGAAGCAACGGGCTCCCCTCTGCTCCTCGTAAGCTGATTGCAAATTGCAAGAACGCGTCCATGAGCTTGCTTTTACTGAGATTTCGAAATAGGATTGCAAATATTTCTGTGTGTTCTGCTGCCACTTAGGAATTGTGGTTTGTTTATAGAAAATTGTGTATTTAGTGGCAACTGTACAATGCTCTGTGGGGGAGGGTTTAAGACTGTGTATGTCACATGTCACAAAACCTTGTCATATGATTGGCTGCTAGCATGTACTAACAATTAATGACAATATCGTCAGTGAACAAACAAACACTTTATTACGGCCTTGCCAGAAAAATACATATAGTTATACAACTATAAAAATACAACTCATATACATACTATATGCTGTTACAACATGATCCTTCTTTCTGGGAACTCAGTCCTAAATAGTCTGAATACATAACCACATAGTCAATGGTCGCCCTTTTGAGGCTGATCCTTCACTCCTTAGGAATACCCTTAGATTGACGGATTTTAATCGCTACTGCACAGAACCTGGCAGTGGAGGATGTAGCCTGCTTGTTTTCCCCCAATAACAACATCTGCAATAAATCTGATTGCGGTACCCCTGTGACACCTTTTATTAGGGGGGAAATGAGCTGGACACGAGCCTCATTATACCAGGGACAACCAAATAAAACATGTGCCACTGATTCCAGCTCCCCTGACCCACAGGGACAGAGTCTCTCTGATATTGGTATCTTCTTAAAAAGGCCCTCCAACATAGCCGAAGGGAGAGCCTGGACACGAGCTAAAGTAAATGCTCTCCTATGGCTTCCTCCTTCCAATATCATCAGTGTTCTAAAGGCATGTTCTCAGAGAATGTTCAAAGGATGAATGCCCCGTCCCTGTCCCTGTGGCACCCCTGACTTTGACAGCAACCCATAAGTTCTGTAGTGACCAGCCGTGGCTACTTTCTCTGTCCCTCTGTGTGATGATAAATGAATGCCACCAACTGCATGGACGCAAAAGCAGCATATAAAATCTCATTTTACACTACTAACTCATCAGCCATTCAAAAATACGGGGGAATGAATTTGAGAGAAAAACAGGCATTACGAACGGGAAATTTCAGAGTTTCAGTGCATTACTTGCAAGTTTTGATGCACAGAGTGTCCTCCATTTGCTATCTTTTGACTCCAGTGTCACCTTTAAAAAAAAATCAAAATCAAAAATTCAAATCATAATTTTGCCAATTATGCAAACAACTGTTTTGATTTTGCAACCAATGAAAACAATATCCATTAAGAAGTGGCATTGTCGCCACTTGTGGAGCCTAATGTTTCTGTACGTCTGTGTTGTTACTAATTTTATAACTAATTAAGAGGATGTCTTATTTCCCTCATTAAAAGTACAGCTCACAGTCACCATGCTGAATCAATAAGTATGAGCTTCCATATCCTGTAGGCAACCTTTCCTTGAAGCACAGTGGCATTTGTTATCTTTACAATAAAGCTTTCAATTTTTCCTGATTAATATTCAAAAGAAATAATATGACTTGAGAAATACCTGCCCCAGTTCCGAGGAATTGGGTTTTGTGCCATTCCCCCTTAAGGTGAGTTCATCTGGTATGACATTGTAATAATCTTTTGGGAAGGCATTTCACCTCTTTAGTATTGCAGCTACACTCCATCTTCTTAGTCTTTCCTTAGATAATCATTTGTTTATTTAATTTATTTCAAGAGGAGGAAGAAGAAGAGTTTCTCTACCACTGAAGGAAGAATCAAACCAGCTTACAATCACATTCCCCTCCCCATAACAGACACCCTCATGTAGTTTTGATTTGGAGCCTCTTTCTCCATCATTAGTTTGCTTCCTAGTATGGCCACAGTAGAGTGTGTATGCATAGGAAACTTGGGAGGCAAAACAACCCTATGGTCTTACCCTGAAGCCTTCACTCTATCAGCTATGATGTCTATAGTACAGGATGTCACCCAACAATAAGACTGCATGAGTAACAGCCCATTCCTGAGAATTGGGCCGAAGGTTCTTTGGAGGCGGTGTGACCTCGCCGCCAGCGTAAGTGCGTGTAATCATAAGAACAGCCATACTGGATCAGACCAAGGTCCATCAAGTCCAGCAGTCTATTCACACAGTGGCCAACTAGGTGCCTATAGGAAGCCCACAAATAAGACGACTTCAGCAGCATTATCCTGCCTGTGTTTCATGGCATCTAATATAAGAGGCATGCTCCTCTGATCCTGTAGAGTCTTCTTGAAGAGCCTTCTGGGGGAAGCTAGGAAATTCTATATTACCTTTCTGTTAGAAAACTTGCACAGAAACACTAACTTTAATTTCCTACAAAAGTCTTCTAACAGAAAGGTAAAGTTAGTGTTTCTGTGCAAGTTTTCTAATAGAAAGGTAATAGAGAACACAGGCTGTTCCAGTGGGCTCATTTCCTTAGGACCTCTTTTTGGACTGAATTTTTATTGTTAATTAATTTTGATATTTTTTAAATAGACCTTGCTATTTCAGTATTATATCATATCCTTGTTGGCATATGTTATTGTGAGCAGACAATTACAGACAATTGGCTTACCAAATGGTTACATGCACAGTATGGTCAATTGCTACTCAATGTCTGTATTCACCCAGCAAAAGTTTCTGATCCAGAACCCACAATGGCAAATATCAGTACATGTTGTTGATTATTGATTCACACGTTTTCCTACCACACATTGCTCTGTGTCCTACCACTCTACTTAGCAAAAGTGTGGAACCTTTCTCCAGCTTAAGCAGCTCCCAGCGTGGTATAGTGGGAGAGCCAGTATGGTGTAGTGGTTAAGAGCAATGGTTTGGAGTGGTGGACTCTGGAGAACTGGGTTTGATTCTCCACTTCTCCACATGAGCAGTAGAGGCTAATCTGGAGAACTAGATTTGTTTTCCCACTCCTACACATGAAGCCAGCTGGGTCACCTTGGGCTAGTCACACTCTCTCAGCCCCACCTACCCCACAGGGTGTCTGTTGTGGGGTGGGGAAGGGAAGGTTGCTGCACAAATCATAGCAAAAGGTTTGTCATATCTTCTCTTTGGTAACACATTCCATCAATAAAACACCCATAATTAATGTTGAAGAAGGCATATGAGTTTAAGAAGTCTAGGATCAAGAAGAAGAGCATCATTCAATTGGAAGATAACTAAAACAGTAGTCTTTCTCAAGTGTTTGTGATGAGTATGATGTGAAATCACACTTGATATGCCTCAGAGCTGGAAACAAATGGGAGCAATCTCATTATTCTTTGGATCCTTGAATCATTCCAGATAAACTTTTCTATTACAACAGAAATTAGAAGCCTCATCCACAATTTAGAGGAGATAAACTAAATTCAGTAGTAATAAATTGGCTTCATCCCAAACACTGGATTCCAAGCCTTTCAACTTAAAATCTAAGTTCTTTGGGACTCTCTTTAAATTACAGACAAAGCTTACAAATGTCATACATTAGTCATGGTATAAATATTAAATTTCATGGCTTGTCCCAGATTAATAGGGAATAAAGATTAAAATGGCAAGTTGTGTAAAGTAATTTAAGCAAATGGTTGTCAGGGTCACATGTTTGGAAAAGAATGTGGGTTGCACTGGTGAATGATACATGAAACCAGCCTCAAAAAAAGGAAGGAAGATGAGAACGAGATTCCGCACAATCATATAATAAATGGATAAAAACAATTGTTGGGCTAGCTGCCCAAGGATGAAACCTAGGGCTAAGCTACATGTTACACAGCAATGTGTGGAACACTAGCCAGACAGTCCTTTTGTTGTTAAAAAGCTGCTTCTGTTGAGACAATTAGTAGAAGAGAAGCAGCTTTAACTGTTCCCTGGTTCTAAATCTCACCATTAGGTAGGTATTCCTCACTCTGTGGATTGTATGGGTTGGATCCAGTGATCCATAAATGGAAGGTGGTGACAGTCATGGGTCTTTCCCTCTTTCCTCTCCCTCTAACAGCCATTTCAGACTCTGGGAGATTTGATTCCCAGGGTTGTGGGACCCATGTGAAAAGATATCCATGTGGGTTGGTGGGCTGCAGTGAGTAGAAAGTTGTTGTCTCTGGCAGCAGTTGAAGATAGCAAAGTGTTAAGGGGCATATTCCGTTGTCAAGTGCCGCCATGCAAGCCCTGCTGAAATGAGCGGAAACTGTAATGGAGCATGGAATTCTTCAGCGGCATCTATCCTTCACCATGAGGCTCATGAAATTCTATTTCCTGGGGGCGGGGGTGTATGTTAACTGGTGGGAAGAAAGACCCATCTGGATTTTCTGCCTCAAAATGTCATGGACAAGCTCTGTTCACACTTTAATAATCTTTCCTTTTTCCCTTTTATCCCTTAGAAGCTCCTTGATCAATTGATCTTGAGCAGCATATATCTAGTGTTGGAGGGATAGAAGGATTGAAACAAATCTTGCCACTGACAATGTAGCCTCGGGGTCCCTATCGCTTAGTAAAAAAGGCATTATGTCAGTCACAGAGGCATTGGATTTGTATATTAAAAGGGGAAAAATATAGTGTGGTCGAAGTTCCTCGTAAAAGCGGCATTCCAAAAGGGTATGGGCTAATGAGTCAATAGAGCCAGAAGAGCAAGGGCAGATCCTATCTGAGTATGGTATATTCAGAATTCTGCCCTGCATTACCATAGAAGGGTTAGCATTCAATCTAGCCAAGCAAAAAGCTCTACAGAGACAAGGAGTTGTCAAATAATATGTATAGGCAGGCAGACCACGTGGAGGGGGTATTCTGAAGAACTGGGATGAATAGACGCGACGAGCACGAAAAGTAGTGCTGTTATAATCGAGCTCTTTAATGAGCTTTTTAATTTTGGTAAAAGCTTCAGTTTTCCCAAGATCTAATAACATATCCTGCGAGAAGCCCAACAACGACAGTTTCTCATCTAAGCTTTTTTGCCATGAGGATTTAAAAGGGTCATGCTTCAGAGAAGCTAGGAACCCCTCAGTGCTAAAGCACAGTTTAAGGTGTAGTTTAAAGGCGGCCAACCACACCCTAGCTTCAAGTGACATTTGGCCAAACTCGGAACGAAGAGTAACGCCAGCAACACATCGAGGGGCATTTAGGAGTTTTCGTAAGAACTGAAGCAGTGGACGATCTATAGATTCATTGATGACTGTAATCCAGATGGCAACACCAAAGAGGATAATTGGGGTAATTTCAGGTTAAAAACCTGAATAGCCCCTGGAATATATTTGCCACCTTTGGTGTGAAAAAAGTTGACAATAGCACCAATAGGTTTAATTTTGTTGGACACTGCTTTTTGATGGGCATTCCAATTTAGCTTATGGGAAAACAGAATGCCAAGGTAAACACTTTAATAATGGAAAAACCTCCATTTGCAAAATACTTTCCATTATTCTTTACAGCTATCCTTGTTGCTTTGTTACTGAGGAGCCGCTGAGGCTAGGAGGAGCTTAGGGCCAACCAAAGGCTAGCAAACCCTGGGAGCTTCTTGGGATGAGACAGAGGACACCAAAGTGTCATATGACAAAGTACATTGTCATGATGTCACATTCAGTTATGCAACCAGAAATGATGTTACACATTGTTGGGGATGCTCTAGTAATCCCCCCAAAATCTATGGTTACACATGGTTACATGTGACATCACTTCCAGTTATGTGACCAGAAGTGACATCTCAGAATCACTGCAACATCATTTTTTTGGCAGTTTCTGGCATTGCTGAACCAGCAGACTGGGGTGGAAGGTCTCCAGGTATAGGAGACTAAGGTGCTATTAACACAGCCCAAATAGGGCACTTTCAATCCACTTTCACTGCACCTTAACGATTGTTTGCAAGTGGATTTTGCCAGTTCACACAGTAAAATCCACCTTCAAAGTGGATTGAAAGTGGATTGAAAGTGCATTATTTGGGCTATGTAAATAGCACCTTATACTCCTAATTGGAATGCTCCCATTCCCACAAGTTTGCCTGAAATATGCCTTATACCATCATACCATTTGTGTACCTAGCTCAGTATTGTCTACTCTGACTGGCTTTCCAAGGTCATATGGAATCCACCTGAAATTTCTATGGGTGCAAAGTGGGAGGTGATTTTTGCTATTTCCCCCAGCCTACGGCAGCCAAAAACGCCTCACAAGGAACCCCCAGGAATAGCTTTGGGGGATCAGGGAAGAGCGAAGCTGACAAAACCTGTGCCCACTAGGTGGGGTCCAAGCCATGGTCTTCAACTGTCCCATAAACTCTCCCCTGGAATCGGCCTTCAAAGATTTTATGCAGCTAAGATTTCCCAGAAATAAAAAAGGATCAACACACGAGCTGTGCTACAAACATTTCTGCATGTACAGTGGCACACAGAACCAGGCCTTCGGTAATTCTCCCAAGTTCCATCTCACATCAGCAAGATGCCAACAAGTCCTGGCTTGAATGGAACACAGCCACTCTGAATGGCATCATTTGTTCCATCAACACAGCCTTTAGTGCTTTCAGTAAATCTCCATTTCCCTTAACACAATTTTCATAAAATTCATAGTGAGTGACAGAGCAGTTAGGGGAAAAAACAACCAGTCTTCGTGGTTTTCATCCCATGCCATGAAGATGCATAGTTTTCATCCTAATTTTCATGAAAACTTATTCTGGGTGATTTTTTAAGGTAAAGGTAAAGGTCCCCTGTGCAAGCACGGGGTCAATCCTGACCCATGGGGTGACGTCAAATCCAGATGTTTCCAAGGCAGACTTTGTTTATGGGATGGTTTGCCAGTGTCTTCCCCAGTCATCTTCCCTTTACCCCCAGCAAGCTGTAGCTGATGGTCACAAGCAAGAAGGGATTCCCAGGCAGTCCTTTTTGTTTCCAGGCAGCAGGCTGCTGGAAGGCTGTTGCTAACAGCAGAGTTAACGAATTCGGAATATTGACTTTCCCATTCTCACAGTATTTTCCGCTAAGCCTGAGCCAGGGAGGAGTAGAAACGTCCCCTGGGAGCTCGTCCTCCTGAAATTCCCAGCAACTAAAGAGAGTTGAACAACTTTTGAAAAGCTTTGGAGATGCATCTGGTCGAAAGCCTCATCGAGAAACTGGAAGCATACGGTTTGCTCATCACAATCTATAACGCTGAATCCGTTCAGTGTCAGATCCAGCTGCGGGATAAAACTGGAAATGATTAGAGGAAGGCGTAGGAGGAGACAACTTTGCAACCCAGATTCAGTTAGGAGGGAACGGTTCAGAATTTCAAGTCTCATTCTAGAGTTCATGTTTGATATTACCAATACTCACATTTTACAACCTGATCCTAACTTACATTTACTGAGAAGTATGAGCCATGAATTTCAAGGGAACAAATCTGGACAGGATCTCTGTTTTTGAGTATTTTCAGGCTTAAATTAGTTTTTGTAGTTTCCAGCTCTATAATGAATACATAAGCCATCTTGATTAGGACATACATTCACTTGAAAAATGGCTCTTCCCCCTTTCTATCCCACATCAACAACATTCACATATGTGCATAAACTGCATGAAAAATGAAAAATTTAGAATCAAGTATGAAACACCCTTAACTTTGATGGGCTCCCATTTGTGCAGGTTGTTTCCATTTGTTACAAGCCTGCAACTTATCTGAACAAAATTCTGCATACTTGTCTGTTTCACTAATGGTCCAAATAGCATGTTATTCCTTTATTTTTCATCAGTGCAAATGAATTTTTCAAGAATTTGTAGTCTGGGGTAGGCTGGGAAACTAAAAATCACAGAGGACAGAAGAGGCCAGGCCCCTCTTCGCTACTGGCAGGAGGTTTTGGGGGTAGACCCAGAGGAGGGTGGGGTTTGGGGAGGGGAGGGACTTCAATGCCATAGAGTCCAATTGCCAAAGCGCCCATTGTCTCCAGGTGAACTGATCTCTATCGTCTGGAGATCCTGTTGTAATAGCAGGAGATCTCCAGCTACCACCTGGAGGTTGGCAACCCTAGTTCTTGGAAATATGTGTGTGACTCCTCTTACCAGGCAACACATATGGTTTCTCCTTGAGGCTCAGAACAAACCAGTGGGCAGTGAGTTAGAACTGGAACTGATTCTTCTAAGTTCAAACTTGTGGTGGGTTTTTTGCTATCTTTCAACAGGACTGTAGCCTAGCTGCCCAACTCAATTGTTCTGGGGGCAGATAAAATAATAATTGTAGAACACTTTGCTGAAGGAAGACATACTGGAAAGGATCTAATCCAGAGAAAGACTGTATTCAAAAAAGAAAGACTTTTCTCCACCTGAGAAAGCCTCTCTTCATCAGAA
Organism: Euleptes europaea; assembly: GCF_029931775.1. Taxonomy (NCBI): domain Eukaryota; kingdom Metazoa; phylum Chordata; class Lepidosauria; order Squamata; family Sphaerodactylidae; genus Euleptes; species Euleptes europaea. The sequence goes on from NC_079316.1 coordinate 74,056,213, forward strand.
GAAGCCATTCCATTCCATTTATTAGCAGGAGTGTCTATACAGCTCATAGGATTTTAGACAATACAACATTATACAAAATTCAAAATTATAGAAAATACAGGGTTTAAGATAAAATACAAAACCAAGTCCCTAAGCTAAACAGACCTACACTCTCCATAATTAAACTAGCAGATTAACAACAAAGGTAAAATCCTAAAGCAATATTAAGTGAATTAGAAAGCTAGGGTTCCAGAGTAATCATCAGCCTTGAAGTCTTAATGTCATAGGGCCATAGATATGTATTTGGCAACTGTCAGGGTGACAGATCTGTTATTACCCAACAGAAGATTAAGCAAATAGTCATCTTTAAAATGACTGGAGAACATAAGAACATAAGAAAAGCCATACTGGATCAGGCCAAAGCCCATCAAGTCCAGCAGTCTGTTCACACAGTGGCCAACCCTATGCCTCTAGGAAGCCCACAAACAAGACTGCAGTAGCATTATCCTGCCTGTGATCCACAGCACCTAATGTAATAGGCATGCTCATCTGATCCAAAACACCTAATATAATAGGCATGCACATCTGATCCTGGAGAGAACAGGTATGCATCATGACCAGTATCCATTTGAACTAGTAGCCGTGACACTGAAGGACACTAAAAGGGGAGTAAGCAAACATAAATTAAGGGAAACAGAGATTTACTGAAAGTACTGCAGACGTAACGTTGTACAATGCCTACAAGAGAAAAAAAAATGTTGCAGTTTCCAGAGTCTGAGCGTCACAAGGACAAAATGTTTGTTCATGTAGGGTATCAGAGTACCTTCCAAATGGTTCCACAATTAGTGAAGCACTGAATCTAGCCAAAGTGAAATACTGGCAATAAACTGGAATTAGGATTACTGGGCATGACCTGGCAACCAGTGTGAGCGGGGGGAAGGGGGTTTCTGGGTTGTGGGGGAGCAATCGGCATCCCTGGGCAATGATGTCACTTCCAGCATGACTTGGAAGTGACATCATCATGCCGGAGGTTTTGCCTGAGACTCTAGATTTTAACCATAGAGTTTTGGTTGCATCCTAGAGCATCATGATTACATCACTTCTGGGTGAAGTGACATAATTCCATGAGGGCAGCAAATTACTCCCTTCCCAATTTCACCAGGCTTGTTCTCCAGCTGCTCAACTGAGTAGGCAATGGGAGCTGGGGACCAGAGATCCCCCACCCCAGAGGAAAGGTAGCAATTCTAGCTGAGATGGTATGAAAAGAGAGACTTCTGTAGCAAGTGAAAGGAAGAAAGGGTAAAAAATGGAATGCTAGAGGTCAGCAAATATGCTTAGCATTGGATGGAAGAGATAACCAAGTAGCTGAGAAGTAGAAAATCCCAGAACCATGATTTTTGCATCTACCTTCTGGTTCTAGTTACTCACAAAACAATCTAAACTTACATAGTTAGGTAGAGAAAGCAGAGAATTTGCAAGAAGCAAATTTAACTTGAACTTTATAACAGCAGTCAAGGCCACAGTAGCTAGTGATTTTAAGCCAGCTTTGAGTCAAAGAGTTGGGGTGGAAACACAGTGTGGGACCCCCAAAACTGCATGCAGGAAAGAACAATTAACTGGTGGAACTCCCTGCCCCAGGATGTGGTGATGGCTGCCCGCTTGGAAGGCTTTAAGAGGGGAGTGGACATGTTCATGGATGAGAGGGCTATCCACGGCTACTAGTCAAATTGAATACTAGGCATGATGCATACCTATTTTCTCCAATATCTATTATATTAGGTACTGTGGAACAAGCAGGATGCTGCTGCAGTCATCTTGTTTGGGGGCTTCCTAGAGGCACCTGGTTGGCCACTGTGTGAACAGACTGCTGGACTGGATGGGCCTTGGTCTGATCCAGCATGGCTTTTCTTATGTTCTAAATTGATTTTCTCTTAGGAATAAGAGCTTGTTCTGCCCATATACTAAAAGTTGAACACTACAGAGAAGATGGCCTCTGCACAGGGATGACATGCAAATTCATGAAGCGGAAGAAGCCTTCCTCCATCAGAAAATGTCATTCTCCATTGGAGGAAGACTTAGCAGAAGAGAGTCATAGGATCCATAGCCTATGTAAATGATAAATTAGTAGGTATAGACTAGGTTTCCTTCCTTCCTTCCTTCCTTCCTTCCTTCCTTCCTTCCTTCCTTCCTTCCTTCCTTCCTTCCTTCCTTCCTTCCTTCCCTCATATTGTTCCTAGTTAGTGATATAAGTAGAAAGAAATATAGCCACTATTACCATGGTATTGCAAATTTCCCTCATCTAAACAGGCACAAGTGATTGAGCTGTCCATTGTAGATGTTTCCCCCCCAATCTTGACTGTTATCTGATGCAAACAATGGAATCCTCTTTGGACATCCTATTTGGATATCTAGAGACCAAGGAGCTGCTGCGCCTTACACCAGTGAGCCATGAATGCTGCACTTTCCACCTGTTGCAGTTTTAGCCCCTTATTTCTATAAGAAGTGGTGGTTCACTTAAAATATTCTCCTTGTACTTGCACCAAAGTCTGGTGTGACTTCACTTCAAGCATTCCCAGGAAGTCGGTGAATTCCTTTGACAAGTCAGCTACCGGAAGATTTTTGCAGAAGCATCTCTAGTCACACTTTCCCTCTTCTGAGCAATCAAAGTGAAAATGAAGAGTCTTACATACAAAGGCAAGGCAGTGTTCCTTGCATTCTGCAGCCTTTTATGGATTTAAATTATGCTTCCTCTTGTTCTAGTTTTAAAAGGCAGAGCAGAAAACTTAATTTTAACACTGAAAAATGAAGGCTCTTCAATTATTTATAACTTTAAAATGTACAAATGTTTGATCAATGAACTTGGAAAAAAACATGTTAAACGACAAAAAAAAAAAATTCCCCCACAATGTTCTAAAGTTCATGAAGCGGAGATAGAGGCGTGAAAGGATTATTAGGAGATGAAGAGAAGCATTTTAATAACATCCAGACTACAATAATGAGGCTGACAAAGCAAGGAAATACAAAGCAGAGGCAGCTTCTTACCATGGTCATGGTGCCAAATTCTGCAGAATAGATGCTACAGTAAAAAGAGACAGTTCTTTCTCATGCCAGCAGCACCAAAGCACAAAGAAGAAAGGGGACAGAAGTTTTAATGCCCCTAGGGCCAACTTCATATTTGTGTTTGCTGCAGTTAGGCAGAAGGGATGATTTTGAATTTTTCCCTCCTATTGTTTGAATCTGAAACTCCTGCTTCCATTTCACATCTCCCATACATGGATCGATATATATAGCCATATATGGCTAGAGAGCCAACGTGATGTAGGGGTTAAGAGCAGCGGACTCTAATCTGGAGAACCGGGTTTGATTCCCCACATGAAGCCTGCTGGGTGACCCTGGGTCAGTCACAGTTCTCTCAGAACTCTCTCAGCCCATGTGGAGGTAGGCAATGGCAAACCACTTCCAAATATCTCTTACCTTGAAAACCCTGCAGGGTTGCCGTAAGTCTGCTGTGACTTGATGGCCCTTCCCACCACCACATATATTGACAAAACCTGTGATTCTTTATTTTTGTGTCATTTTCTCACAGCTGAGAAAAATCTTCTACAACCTTGTCTTCAAGCTCTGTATAATCAGTATCTAAGCTGTAACCATCAAAAACCTATATTACAAGAACAGTAAGAAGAGATATTTCTAAGATCTCAGACTTAACAATTAACACCTTCCTTTAAAGTTACCCCTGACCCTTTTAAAGCACCACTTCCGAATATTGAAAACCCTACAGGGTCACCATAAGTCTGCTGTGACTTGGAGGCCCTTTCCACCACCACATATATTGATAAAACCCAAGATTCCTTATTTTTGTGTCATTTTCTCACAGCTGAGAAAAGTCTTCTACAACCTTATCTTCAAGCTCTGTATAATCAGAATCTAAACTGTAAGCATCATAAACCTATATTACAAGAACGGTAAGAAGAGATATTTCTAAGATCTCAGACTTACAATTAACACCTTCTTTTAAAGTTAAAGTTTTAAAATTAACACCCTAACCCTTTTTAAGCACCTTGCCATTATCACAGTCATGGTAGCTAAAGGGGATTCTCTTTTTACAGCAGCACTGAAGGATGATATCAATCTTCACTATACACCCTGACCAAGAGGAATTTGGAATGGGCAGGTCAAATGCATGGAGTTTGGAGCATCAGTGTGTGTGTGTGTATGAGGGGGGAGACAGTGGCCACTGAATCTTTACACCACAGCCATTTTCATATTCTAAAATCAGGGAGCCTGTTTTGTTTCTTTGTTTGTTTTGTTTTTAAGTAGCGTAAATCAGTGTCCTGGAAAGGGAAGTAAACCCACCAGCCTTATCTTGGCTTCAGCAGTACACGCGCGGTCTTTAAAGATACAAGTCTGTCATTCATACTTTACATTGTCAGCTGCAGTAAACACTAGTATCTGCAGCAAGCATGAATGTTGTGTGGAGCATCAATGAGCTCTTATTTAGTAGAATGTGTAATCCATTAGTTAGTTTGTGTCTTTTTCTTCAAAATGAGAACCAGTGGCCATCACATCGAATAAATCAATTAAAATCCATTCTTATACATGGCCTCTTCCTCCCTTCGTTCACATCTCAACCTATCCGTTTCCTCGCGTTTCAATAAATCCAGTTGGGCCAGTTCAAAAACCCATTCAGATTCTGATGCATACAAAGATTTCTCTTGCTAATGACTCTCTGATTATTTCAATGGATGCATTTTTAACCAAACCTGCAAAGAAAAGTTTACATGGGTAAGCTATACCTAAATGCACAAACCTTTAAGGATGGTAGAGCTCCACAGATTTAGCCATATAAGTTTTCTAGAATAAGGACAGCTCTTTGAAGTTCTTACTGTCCAAGGCTATGCCACATGTGTGGTTTTTGTCAGTTTTGGCCCCAAACTACTTCACCTCCCCCCCTTTTCCGGAAGCGTTTTGCCCCCTAAAGAAGTAGCTTTGATTTTTCCTCAGCTTTTCTCAGGAATTGTATCATGCAGGCATTCTGCATCTCTCTGTCTCTCTCTCTTCCCCCCCCTTTTTTTTGCCGTCAAGTCAAAGTGACCCCGTAGAGTTTTCAAGGCAGGAGAAATTTGGAGGTGGTTTTCCATTGCCTGCCTCTGCATCATCCTGGTATTCCTTGGAGGTCTCCCATCCAAATACTAAGCAGGGTCAGGGCTGAGAGTGTGTGATTGGCCCAAAGTCACCCAGCAAGCTTCCATGGCATGAGTGGGGATTTGAACCTGAGTTTCCCAGGTCCTAGTCCAACACCTTAACCACTACACCACACTGGCTCTCCACATTCTGCATCATAGGAAGGGGTCAATGTAGCCTCTGCCTCTGTCTTCTCCCAATCTGTAGCACCTGCATTCCATGCCCCAACAAGCAGACAGTAAAAGCATCAGAACACAACAGAAGACACCAGACACACTTCTGCATGTATAGAACCAAGAAAGCCTTCCTAAATCAGTTGGAACACTAAGGTTTCCAGGTTCCTCTTTGCCACCCGTGGGAGGTTTTGGGGTGAAGCCTGAGGAGGGCAGGGTTTGGGGAGGGGAGGGACTTCAATGCCATAGAGTCCCATTGCCCAACCAGACATTTTCTCCAGGTGAACTGATCTCTATTGGCTGGAGATCAATTGTAATAGCATGAGATCTCCAGCTAGTACCTGGAGGTTGGCAACTTTATGGAACACTGCAATGACTGGCACAAAGTGGGGTTGTTTTGCAAATAAACACTGATTGGGATCTTTGTCAGGAGCATCTACTAATGCTTCTGGTTGGAAGATGCTCTAGGATATGGTCAAAATTCTAGAGTTAAAAAGCAGAGTTTTGCCCAAATCCTAGAGTATCTCGTCAATGCCACATTGGCAACATGTTGTTACTTCTAGAATTTGCTGGAAGTGACATTGTGCCACCACTGCGGCATCAATTTTTAAAAATCTTCCTGCCAGAGATAGTGTGAAGTTTCTTGCTGAAGTGGGAAATCTGATCTCCCCATCTAGTGTAGAAGCCCGCTTTGGTGCACAAAGCTCCCTCGATGGATTGGGATGTAAGAAGGTTACTTCCAATGTAGACTGGAATTAGCAGCACAGCTCTAAGTCTTACCACCATCGCCCCAGCGGTAAGCCATGATACAATCACTACTCGGCAAAAGACTGCTTGAGAAAAAGGATCCAGCCTTAAACTTTAGGCCCGGCAGATTCCAATTAGGTCTTGTCGAAGGCCTTAGATGTTAAGTCTGTTGTAGGAGCAGGATGATGACGACGATGAAAGGGAGCAACATCAAAAGTGTCAGCAAGAGGAGAAGGCAATGGCATATCAGTGCGGAAAGTACATGCATATTCCAATTGGCTATGTGACTGTGCTACTAATTTGGAAGGGAAGAAAATCAGATAATGCACAGCGTACATTCCAGGAAACTTGTAAGGTATGTGCAGGGGAAGAACCCTTTTTTTGGCAGAGAAGTTATGTACACAGCAGGAACTCATGGCAAGTTTAGGTATCCATTTGTTATCTGACGACTGAAAGACAAGAGCTATTATGCCTTGATACTCAGATCTCCATACAAATAGTGCAGCAGCAAAAACAGGTAAGTAACCAGAGCACATCAGAGTATTCGCAGGGAAAAGAGTGAGATTGGTGAACACGCTCTCGTGCACACTACATCATAAGAGAATGCGCAATGTTATTTTTAATCTGGCACTATAATATTTTTAATCACACAATTAATCTGTAGTAGTAACAAAAAGCAAAAGTTAAAAAAATTCTATTAATAAAATTTACTAGATTAATAAGACGGAGTATTATGTATAAAAATTTGGCATTAAATATTTACAAATTCTATTAATAAAATACTAGATTAATAAAAAACCTAATATTAAATATAAAATTTTAATTGGGTGCAGTTCGTGGGCTTTTAACATGACACTCTGCAGGAGACCGATGCATGCTCAGGTTTGCAGCTATTGGATGGGAGGAAGAAAATGGACCAAAGAGAAACCGTAAGGTACACTATGGGATGGGTACACCACTCTGCTCATGCACTGGAATCTTGGGCATATTCATATAAATGAGAATGTTATTTTCAGTTTATATGGCAATGAAATATTACTCAGTATATGCCAACACTTTAAGTCTAACATTAAAAAAATAAACGAGTTAGTGTTCTGAGATCTAACCAATTGTAAACCAGAGCACTTTCAAATATTCTACCTCATTGGGTCTATATCAGCGATCCTGAAATTAATCAGGTTTTTAATTGAGATCAATGGATTTAATAGGTAAACAACTGAATCTGAAACCAACAGCAGCAACAAAACCTAAACATTTTTATAATCAAGCCTGCATCTCCATTTGTCACTACAACAGAAGCACTGAGCGTTCATCAGGATCTGGTGATGCAAACCTTATACCAGAGTTACCACAACAATGTTCAAAAAGGATACACAATTGATGGCAATATTAATTAACAGTAGCTAAGATTTTATGGAGTCCAAACTTATCCACTGTCCTCTGCTAGTTGAATTGTAATGCCAGAGGCTACTTAGACATTTTTATGAACAGGTCTAGAGAACAAGTTTGAAAGAAGCAGGATCAAACTCAGATTCTCAAAGGCCTAGAATACCTCCCAGGAGACAGGAAAAGCAAGTTTTTTGTAAGTGCTAGAGCCTGGCCTCTCAAGCAAAGTTGCAAGAATTTCAAAGCAGTGACCATCTGCCTATAAATAAGTCTGGCATAGTTGATTCCCCTTGCATTTTGCCCATTGCCCACTTGGACACCATTACCTGAATTGCATGACTGAGACCTTAAGATATCTGACAGTGCCCCCCCCCCCACACACACACACAAGATTTGGAGTCTGGTTACTTGTCCTTCTCTTCTAGGGTTGCCAGGTCCCTCTTTGACACTAGTGAAAGGTTTTTGTGGCGGAGCCAGAGGAGGAAAGGGAAACACCCCCATTACAGTCAACAGGGCTGCGTCACCAAAAAAGATGGTGCAGCAATGCTGCTGTGAGAGGGGGTGTCATGGGGCTAAAGGGGTTAGGAAGCTGTGTAAAAGCAGCTCTGCCCCCAGGAACGCCCCCCCCCCCCACATACCGGCTTTCCCTTCCTGGAATCCCCTGCCAGCGTGGCTATACTGGCAGCGGGGGCTGGCACACCTCCATAGCTCCCCGATGCCAGCCATTTTATTCTGTAATAAGGTGGCACTTACACTGGCATAAGATCACGCTAGCTACCAAGGAGCTTTGTTCCCTTCAGGAATGCACGGATGCACACACAACATATTTCAATTATTGAGATTTTTTAGAGGAAGTCAAGTCAAGTAAACTTGTATAATACTTATATAAGGTGTACTGCAAATATATATTAAGAATACTGAAGTAGAAGCACTTGGGTTATGGTGAGGAACGTGTTGATAGCAACAACCGGACTACTAGAAGTCCCATTCTGATCTTTCTCTAGTTTAGTTAGCACTGATGAAACAACGCCTTTAAATTTTATTTCTATGACTATGAAGAATGCACTTTTTAAGTCAAACAAAATTTCAGGTACCCATGGTTGGATGGAACCTGTCAACTTCTCTGGAAAAGGAAGGTTAAGGAGGATTCTAATTAGCATCACTGATGAAGTTTTGCAACCAAAGATGAGCGTCATTTTATAAAACAACATCCTACTTTCAGTGAAACAGTTACACACCTTGAAATCTTCCCAGCTAATCTTTCTTATGCCAAACTTGTATTTAATTTTTTTTTTAAAAAGGCTGAAATTAATATTTATTGCCTTCATGTTTCATTATCGTTAAAAATTAGGTTGTTCTTGGGTAAACAGTTTATAGCAAGATATAAATATGTTCCCTTGACCTATTAACTGCCCCAATATATTATGAATTTATTGACAGTTGCTGTAAAATTTACTAACAGCTATTAAACGTTTTTACATACTTGATATTCCTTTGTCTCTATAAGGCAGAGAAAATGAAGGGATCTTTTTAAAAGATAATACTCTACTGATATTAAATTCCTCTGAGATTTTAATATATTGTCCAAGTTTATTGGTCATAAAACAAACCTAGAGCTTACAAAAATTTACACTTGAATATTATTTAAGAAAAAGACATGTAAATGTTAGCATCGTGAGAGTGATATAAGCCACTGAAATATATAAAATTATATGCCAAATGCTAGATTAAAATAACATTACGGGTCCTGTTTAAACATATCATATGGAACCGTCTAATGTTTCTATTGTTTATTTGGATCTAAGTACCTGTGATCTAGAGCCCAATACATGAAGGAGCTCCCCTTCCTACAAAAGAACTCTCGTTATTTTCACTCATATACAAGATGTTGTCTCTGATCGGATGGGGTTCCGTATGCCTGATCACAACCAGAGGTTCACTAAAGAGTCATATTTCCAGTTATCCATCTCATGAAGTCAATCATGGGATAATTTAACCCTTTAATTCTTTTTATATTTAGAAATGTTTGATTTTAATGTTGCCTATAGGACTTTTTTTCAAGATTATTACTCTGTTAGTGACTGCAAAAACCCTGGAATTAAAACAGCAATGAGGAATAGAGAATTAGAAGGAACAATTCCCTTTTTCTATTGTAAACACATGTCAACACAAAGCTCTATTTGATGCAGATGATGCCAACCCGTTTCTCCTTTCTATCTAACCCATACACAGGTATGGGTGGGATGGAGTCTAAGATAGACGTCCTGTAAATTGGTGGCTCAATGGATCAGGTAAATGGTATCCAGTGGATTCTGGATGGGACTGTATTCCCTTTTGAAGATAAAGTTTGCCCATGCAGTGCTTTTGGATCCAACTTTGCATACGGCTGCTCAAATAGCATTCGTTGCCAGAAGCTTCTTTCTCCAGCTTCAGCTAACCAGCCTGTAATATCACCTTTGGGGAAGAAATGATCTGGCCAGAGTTATTAATGCATTCCTCAAATCGAAGTGTCATTGTTGCAATGCACTGTATGACAGGATGCCCCACAAAAAAGGTTGAAAAAATATATGGGAGCCAGGCTATTGACTGGAGCTTGATGGAGTGTTCGTAACCTACAAATATTGAACATTTTCCTGCCTGCCAATTTGTTTCTGGGTACCTCTCAAGGCCTAGGGCCAATGTTTCTGCATGACCAATGCTTCCCAGGCCACGAAACTGATGTCTTCTTCTTAGCTCTTTGTTACATACCCATAACTCCTGAATTTAGACAAGTAACAATGTCTTAGAGGATCTGGTGTGGTACCCAACAATAGAACTCCCTCTCATGGATATTTAACTGGTACCATCTGACATGTTATTTAGATGTGAAGCTAAGCTTTTACTTTTTGTCCTAAGCTTTTGATAACAATTCATTTCGACCTTTCGTGGCTGTTTTTTGTCTCATTTTAAATTTTATGCTGGGACTTTTCATTACTTTAAATGGGGAGATGTACCTGTAACCCTTTGTAAATTACTTTAAAAAAATACAAAGGTGGCAAATAAATCTATAAAAACAAGCAGGCTGTATCAGATTCCAATTTATTTCTTGAACTTGTAGCATTTTTGGCCTAATTTTTGCAGGGGCCTTTGGCCATTAGTGGTAAATTTGAACCTTGAACCAATTTATTCCCCAAAATTAGATTTGTCCAATAGTAATGGTACTATCAAATATTTCACATATTTACATACTTAAGCTAAAATTTTCACAAGAAATATAAAATATGTTAACTTGCCATGATAATTCTCCCAGAAACATACATTCAAATAGCAGGAAGTAGGGGAAAGATTTCCTATCATTTCAATTTCTATTCCCCTTGACTTAAAAGAAGTAGTTACATCATAAGAACATAAGAAAAGCCCTGCTGGATCAGACTCAGGCCCATCAAGTCCAGCAGTCTGTTCACACAGTGGCCAACCAGGGGCCTCTAGGAAGCCCACAAACAAGACGACTGCAGTAGCATTCTGCCTGTGTTCCATAGCACCGAATCATGTTAAAGATTAAAAAAACCCGTACTGTGTGGGCTTTGACAGCACACCACATAGGCAGTGCCGGATTTAGATGAAGAGAGGCCCCTCCGAACCCCCCCCCCCTCACGGTTAGAGGAAGATGGAAGAATGTTTTAAACAACATTCAGTGAAGCCGAGGATGATGTAAGGTAAAGGTCCCCTGTGCAAGCGCCGGGTCATTCCTGACCCATGGGGTGACGTCACATCCTGACGTTTCCAAGGCAGACCTTGTTTGTGGGGTGGTTTGCCAGGGCCTTCCCCAGTCATCTTCCCTTTACCCCCAGCAAGCTGGGTACTCATCTGACCGACCTCGGAAGGATGGACGGCTGAGTCAACCTTGAGCCGGCTACCTGAAACCAACTTCCGTCAGGATCGAACTCAGGTCGTGAGCAGAGCTTTTGACTGCAGTACTGCAGCTTAACACTCTGCGCCACGGGGCTCCTGAGGATGATGACGGGTGTTTAAAATTCTGCAATTCACAATTCCTCCTTTAAAGGTGTTATTGTTAAATAAGATGTTATTGTTAAATACCGTAGAGATTGGGGGGTGAAGCATAAATGTTACAATGAACGAAGTCAAAAACTTTTGCAATAATCAAACTTTGTAAACATTTTGTGGAATAAGCAGGAATTTTTAGGGAAATGAAATTGTGAGTTTACTGTGATATTCTTTAAAATACTTATATTCTTTTAAAATACAAAAATATTATACACCTCAGCCAGAGGCCCCCTAGATTTTGAGGCCCTAGTCTTCAGCCTGTCCAGCCTATAGGTAAATCTGGCACTGCACATAGGCTGGAATAATATTTCAAAACTCTGTCATGGAAACTGCGTTTGCTCGCGTTCCCATTTTTCTGACTATCTGCTTACTTTGGATGTTCATCAGGCCACTGGCATAAGTTACTTTATACCATGCAACGTAATCTGTCAGACCTTCCAAAAGAGAGGGTTCTACCCATGAATGCCTTTGACAAGGTATCTACAGCGCCCGTGTAACCCAGAGATTATATACAATGAAAGCAGCTTTGTTTTTCTATTGTGCAAACGGGCTATGTAACTAATGTGACTTTGTGGTTTCCTGCCTCAGCTTTGAAATATAGCTAACTCACACAAGCTACTGTAGAGTTCAGAACAAACACAGGGGGTATGTTTAGTTATTTGTTTTTGTAGTAAAATAAAATATTTATTATACACAGACACCTACTGTGAACAGAGGGTAAGGCCACTGTGTTTTATCTCTAGGGTGTCATGTTTGACTTCCATTAGGGATGTATTACAGACCTGTGGGTTTTCATGAATTCAGAAAGTCCACTTTGAACACTGATTTCAAAGCCGACAGGGGGTGAGAGGGATGTAAGAACACTGCTTCGTAGGAAGGAACCTGTTGCAACCAGCACACACCTAATGTTACAGAAGTCAAAACAACTTGCCAGAGAGAAAGGTTGTTTTTCCTTTGGCAACATTTTGAAAAGGAAGCACCCCTATTGTTTTCTTTAAAACTTTTATTTGAATTGAAACTTCAGGGTGAAGATAGTGAACATTCTTCTATACAACACCCCTGTCACATTAGTTTCCTTGCCTAGATTTTACTTTGATTCTTCCTCAGTGAATCGTGATGAAGATGGTACCATCTAAATAAACAAAGTAGATATCACTATATTGACACCTCTTAGAAGAATGTGGATTTATACAAACATGATTCTAAGTAGGAGTAACTTCAGCCTTGTCAGTGAAAAAGTCATTCTGGAATCTTGTGTGCCTGGTAGTTGGAAGATGGGGAAAGACCATGAAATCTTGGAAGCTTACAATTACAATAGCATGGCTTGTCTGGAAGAGGAGTACAGGACCCTGAGAAAATAGGGTTGCCAACCTCCAGGTACTAGCTGGCGATCTCCTGCTATTACAACAGGATCTCCAGCCGATAGAGAATGGGCTCTTAGCACCCTCCTCAGGCTCTGCCCCAAAACCTCCCTCCGGTGGCAAAGAGGGACCTGGCAACCCTATAAGAAAGTGAGTGTAAAATCAGGCAACTGTATGTATTAGTTAGATTTATTGCTATACACAAAGAGCAAGATGTAATAAAACTGGATACTTTCTGAAAACACTTTGTTCTATGAACTGTCTTTGAGAGCCTTATTGACAGTGTTGTATTATATGAACATGTTTTATATGTTGTACTTTTTTGTATTTTTGGTTACTTTCTACTTTCTATTTTATACACATAATTGTTTTTTAAATAAATATTGGAAGATCCAGGACTTAGAATCATAGAATCATAGAGTTGGAAGGGACCACCAGGGTCAAACTTGTGACTTCACACAATGGTGTGCCTGGGTACAGAATATTGTAGTGATTGTTCTTAGAAACTAGATGCATAAATTATAATTTATCTAGGATTTAACACCTGATGTCACGGGTCAATCACTGTCTGCACCAATAGTTCTATTGGTCTGCACCAAGGGTTCTGTTGTACCCTTGGGATGACCAATAGCCATGGACCACGTCAAACAATTTAGTAGCATGTGTGCTTGTTCCTTGGGCTACTAATCCAATTCCAGAACCAGTTATGGGGAGTGTCAGAAAATTCTAGGTGAGCCAGCATGATGTAGTGGTTAAGAGTGGTGGATTGGAGTGGAAGATTCTAATCTGGAGAACCGGGTTTGTTTCCCCACTCTTCCTCATGAGCGGCGGATGCTAATCTGGTGAATGGGGTTGGCCTCTCCACTCCTACACATGAAGCCAGCTGGGTGACCTTGGGCTAGTCACAACTCTCTTAGAGCTCTCTCAGCCCCACCTATCTCACAGGGTGTCTGTTGTGAGGAGGGGAAGGGAAGGTGATTGTAATCCGGTTTGATTCTTAAGTGGTGGAGAAAGTTGGCATATAAAAACCTCCTCCTCCTCCTCCTCCTCTTCTTCTTCTTTCCCTTAACATACGATATGGACAAAAACAACCTCCATTATTTCCAGAACCAATAACTGCAGGACTTCAATAGTCTATTAATTTGATGCAGAGGGCCACTAAAAAGACACCATATATGATTTTATGATGTACATCTGATCTCTGTATTGCTTGCTTAATTTGGAAATTCCCTGCCAAAATGCTGTGGAAACACAGGGCTTGGATCCAGCACAGCTGAAATCTGTGGCTGAACTCCTGTTGCACTATATTACAGCGGAGAGAACTACATTTAGCATATATCAATATAGGAAGTTGCCTCATACTTAGTCAGACATATAACCCAGTGTTGCAACCCCCCAAATTCATTTTTTGTATTAGCCTGTTTCATAGTCACAGCTTGTATAACACATAACCTCTCATCAACATAACTTTTTTATTATAGTCTACTCTGTCTTTCAGTGGCTCCACAAAGTTTCAGGCAGGAGACTTTCCCCATACTGCTGAAATCCTTTTCATTGAATGACAGGCATTGAATGTAGGACCTTTCATGATACATGCCCATTCTGTCCCACTGTACTATAAAAAGGTAAAGGTCCCCTGTGCAAGCACAGGGTCATTCCTGACCCATGGGGTGACGTCACATCCTGACGTTTACTAGACAGACTTTGTTTTGCGGGGTGGTTTGCCATTGCCTTCCCCAGTCATCTTCCCTTTACCCCCAGCAAGCTGGGTACTCATTTCACCGACCTCGGAAGGATGGAAGGCTGAGTTAACCTTGGCCGGCTACCTGAAGCCAACTTCCGTCGGGATCGAACTCAGGTAGTGAGCAGAGCTTTTGACTGCAGTACTGCAGCTTAACACTCTGCACCACAGGGCTCCTCACCCACTGTACTATAGGACCTCCTTATATGTCTTGTGCTTGGAAGAGACCTATCATGACTCCTCTTCTTGATGACCTTAGTACAAACTGAAAAACAATGCACTTAGACTCGTCTTCCTGCTACATCCATTTACTTAAATCAACAATAAATCCTTATTTGGACTCATGGTTTAGTAATAAAGGCTTGGCAAAAAGCACTAAGGCTTGTTGCTATATGGAATTTCTCAGCTCCTGAGAAAACCAACATTGTGGGCTGAGGTTTTATACCAAACCAAGTTAGAATCTTGCTCCAATGGACTTTCCCATACAACATATTAGGAAATATCCTGTAGGAAGAAAAAGGCATTCCTCTAGAGGATTACAGTTTTCTCATGATCTGACATGGTCCTCTTATTTTAAAAAAAGTAAGAATGAATTACTTTTGAAAATCCACTTACATCCTATTACACTGGGAGAGTAGCAAGTTCTTAAACTTGTGCCGTGGAAATCAAAAGGGCTTCGGGTGCTTCGTTTTAGGTGACTTGTGCCTACGCTCTTTCAGCCACTTTAGTGATATGGATTAATTGTTCCAGCACAACAGTCCCTTGTTCACTTCGAGTATCAGGATCCAGAAGGGGGAGATCAGGTTTGAACCAGAAGTGGAAGAAAGTATTTGCATCTGAATCAGTAGTGACCTAATTTGGATAATGTCTCAGGCCTATTTACAGGGGGAGGATGTGCAATGTACCTTACCTCCTGACCCACCAGATGTGTCAGCCTGGTCTCTGACACTAGCAGACTTCCACAAGGTGGCATAATGCAGCTTGGCAAAAGCCTGCATACATAGGCTTCATTTGTGCTGACACACATTAGACATAGTCCCATCCTCATGTTAGACTGCTGGGGAGCCACTGGCATTGGAGTAGGGTTGTCAGGTCCCGCTTTGCCACCAGTGGGAGGTTTTGGGGGCAGAGACTGAGGAGGACGGGGTTTGGGAAGGAGAGGGACTTCAATGCCATAGAGTCCAATTGCCAAAGCGGCCATTTTCTCCAGGTGAACTGATCCTTATCAGCTGGAAGTCAGCTGTAATAGCAGGAGATCTCCAGCTCGTCCCTGGAGGTTGGCAACCCTACACCGGAGGCAGAACCAATATGGCAGATGAGAGGAATATGGCAGATGAGAGGCTTTGTCTGGTTCCTCCAGCTTATTTTATTTATTTGTTTCTCAAATTTCCAGCCCACTTTCCCCGGCCAAGTCCAGGCTCAGGGCGGGTAACAACAGAAAAATGAACAAAATATACATATATATCTATAAAGCACTTAAAACTATAAAATTACTGCATCACTAGGTTTGCCAGCTCCCTCTTCAACACTGGTGGGAGGTTTTTGGGGAGGACCCTGAAGAGGGAGGGGTTTGGAGAGGGGAGGGACTTCAGTGCCATAGAGTCCAATTGCCAAAGCTGCCATTTTCTCCAGGTGAACTGATCTCTATCGGCTGGCGATCAGTTGTAAAAGCAGGAGATCTCCAGCTAGTACCTAGAGGTTGGCAACCCTAGTTACATGCAAGTAAAATGTCACTGATTTCACCTGGAAAAAATGGCCTCTTTGGCAATTGGACTCTATGGCATTGAAGTCCCTCCCCTCCCCAAACCCAGCCCTTCTCAGGCTCCACCCCAAAAATCTCCCAGTATTTCCCAACCTGGAGTTGGCAACCCTAGGGCCACCATTAAGTTGTTATTAGTTGAACACAACTTTCTTTGGGGGGTCTACCAGGAGAGTCGGTCCTGAAGATATGTATGTATATTAGTGTGTGTAGGCTATTATATTATCCAAACTGGCCCAGATGGAGAAGTTTTCTTATAATGATTGTTAGTTAAAAGGGAGCCAGTTATTTTGGTATCATCTCACCAATCCCAGAAAGATGAGTACACACACACATATACGCACATACATGTTTGCTGAGTTAGATTTTGATTTTCACAAGCCAGTTACTTTCAAACTAGCCCATCAGCATCAGTGAAATGCAAATGATCTGAGCCTCTACCTCCACTTTTTAAGACAAATCCATCAGAAAACCTAACTTTCTAAACATTCCTAGACTCTGCAAGAGCTTGCTTTTCTATATGAAGATCCTCTTGAGGTTCTGTCAACTGTAGAATTATACACTGCTGCTGTGGCAACTTGTGGAAAAATAAGGTTATATGCTTCCTCGTTCCACTTCAGTTCCACCACTAAATGTGAACTTCCACTTCAGATTAAATATGTCATGACCAATGTCAGATATTTGGACAACTTCAGAGTCAAATAACCCAAGGCAATCTGCTCTGATCATACTATGCCTTCAGTGTAAGACCATATCATTTGGGAATTTAATGAAATACTCCATCCTGCATTGATCTTTTCCTGATTCTTTCTTCTTTGCCCTTTCCACAACTTTCTTGAAAAACAATGCAATAGCTGCTCCATAATATAACCACTTTGCTGCTAACTCATACTTTTACATATAAATCTGTGCACACCACTCTCTTGGCATTTTTTTGTGAGCTAGATGGCATATATACTTTTAGCACGTCAACTTTTTTTGCTCTTTCAAAGGTAGTGTGGCAATTTCAGTTGCAGTTTACCGGTATATTTGGGATGCAAAATGGAGTACAATATAATATTGGGTTATATATAGTATTGTATCGTGTTGTAAACTGGACATTTAGCCAGTATTGAGACTCTTTTACTTGTCCCCAAAGAACAATATGAATGTAAACAATTAATTTATGGTTACTGTAAATAATCCAGCATATTTCACATTTTTTAACATGATGCCAAAAATTAGCTGATGATATGATGGTATACAAGACAGGAAGAAAACCAAGGTATTTAATTTAAAGATAAGACCATTGTCTTCCAATAACATAGAGCTGTCATCTTTTAACTATCAGTTGAGTTCTAATACCATCACTATAAATTATGCAGTACATGGTTACACAGAAATTTATCATTTACCAAAGCAGACAGAATTTAAACTCAGTCTCTAACTGGAATAAATTGGTAACACTAATAGATCTCTGACAATTTTTCCTTCTTGATTTCTCAAACATTTTCCCTCCAGTACACATCAGCCTCTCTCCCATCCACTAAACTATTTTAATAATTAAAAGTGTGGCTAGATTTGCCAACCTCCAAATGGAACCTGGAGATCTGGAATTACAAATGATTTCCGGAATACAGAGATATCAATCTCACTGGAGAAAATGGCTGCTTGGAGGGTGGATTCTATGGTATTATACCCTGTGGAGGTTCCTCCCCTCCTCAAACCCTGCCGTCCCCTGGCTCTGCTCCCATATCGCCAGGAGATTCCTAACTCAGAGTTGAAATTAACTCTATATGTGTGGCTCCTAGTACAGCCCTAATTGGACTTCTACCCTTATAAATGCATATTCTTCAATGTGTTTAACTCCACATTTACTAACATCATTTATAGTCCACCTAGCTCACCAAGACTCAAGAGTATTGCACTTCTTAAGGCCCATTTCTGATTTTGGGGCCGAATGGGTTTAGGAGGTGCCGTGACCCCTATGCCAGCATCTGTGCCACTTGCACAGTCTAAACTGGCATTGGGGCACTTAAGTCGGACCACTTGGACTGCCACGGAGGTGTGGCCTTCAGATGTCGGCTCGGCCTCCCTCTAGCATCTTACCTGTGCAAGTTTTCATGCTGGCATCATGGGAGGCATTCCCAGGGCATTCCGGGGGAGGAGGTGTGGATCTGCCAGGAGGCAGCTTTCTAACACCTTTCAGTTCAGGGACGCCCCCCCCCCAAGCAACAGTGGTGCTGTGGCACCTTTTTGTTGGTGCAGCATCACTGTTTTCAATGGGGCTTTCCCTCCCTTTTCCAATTTTTTCTTTTAACCCCACCCCCACCCCGCTGCAGCAACGAGACCTCTTTGGAGGCGCCTTGGCAACGCCACGGCCACGCTGTCCCCAGCCACTGCAGCTCTCAGAAATGGGCTGTCAGTTTCCCAAATAAAGTAATAGGATTGCAAACAGTGACCTTGGATCTGTGAAAGGGGCCCATATTGGTACATACGCAAGTAATTCATTTACGTTGTTTATAGTCCACCTTTCTCGCTTGGACTCAAGATGGATAAATCAGTCAATTGTACCAAATCAACCATACATAAATTAGGAAAATTGCCTATGCATAATGATCATCCTAGTCATGTACTTTTACCAGTATTTGGGAAAGCAAAAGTATGTTGGGAAAAAATTGGATCGTTTCACCAATCTTTGGCTGAGAGCAAGGTCTTAAAGCTAGCAAATGAAGTGTCCCTTGTTTATGTCATAGGGGCAATTTTCCAGATCTTACTTACCAGTTCTCTAGAGCAATAGCATTTTGTCAAAGACGAAACCTTATAAAAATGCCATTCTGACAAATCAAAAGGTCATGTATAAGGGGTATTGTATGTGTATACATGCATTCTAAATCTGTTTAATTTATACTGTTATGTGCCTTGCATGTTATGACCCTTTCTATGTGTATCCATAATTTATTTTTTCCTTTTAATTAAAAACAGTTTATTTTCAACAAAGCCATGAACTAATATATCCCCCCCCCCCAAAGGAAAAAAACACACGTATGTGTGTGACTGTTCCTTCTTTTCTAGGGCTGGTTGCCATTAAAAAAAAGGCCTATTATTCTGCCAGCACACATTTCCTCTTATATTTGTCATGCTATTGGGTATGGACAGTCATGTAAAGAAGTGCTACTAACAGTAGGGAGTAATCACTTCTAAGTATAGATGGATTGTGTACCATTTGCTATTCTCTGGCTGAATGCCCTGCCTTTCTTCATCTCAGCTGTTCATCATATCTAAGCCATATGTTCTCACCCTCCCTTACCAATTCTACTACATGGCCTGAAAATTCTGAATAGTAAGGTAAGAGGAACCCTTTGTTTTCACTGATATCTGTTTTTCAAAGTCTGACCTTACTTTAGTTTGCTCTTTCCTTTAAAACCGGCCCAGATCCTTGCTGCTGGATGAGGAACATTTAGGATTACTCACATGACAGTTCGTGTAGGTTCAAAAGCAGAATGGCCAACAGAGAGTATGAGGGCATATTGGGGGTTGTTATCCCTACAGAGAAAAAACATCTAGAAAAACATAGAAAATCCTAAGTAATTTCCAAGAACCACTAAATATTTTCTCCATGTTTTTGGAACTTTCTATCCAATGAGACCTGGTCCCTGCGGGACCTGGCTCAGTTCTGCAGGGCCTGTAGAACGGAGATGTTCCACCAGGCCTATGGTTGATGGCAGTGGTGGTTATATCAGTTGGCCTCCCTTCCCTTTCTCTGTTCCTTCCCCCTCCCCTTGTTTCCCCTTTCCCTTCCCTTCCTTATTTTCTTTTCTCTTTCCCTTTTCTTCCTTTTCCTTATCTCTGTTCCTTTTCTTGCTGGACCCCATTAGAGTTTTATACATCTCTCTGTTGATGGTTAGGTCTCCCTGTTATTGGTCCTGAATTTTTTTTACCCACATTAGGTCCCCCCCCCCCTTTAGATAGGTTTAAATGATATAATTGAGGGAATTTATTGTTAGGGCACCATCTATAGCTAGTTAGGTTTTAAATGCTTTAATATTAATGCACATTTAGATGTTTTATGGTTTATACTTTATTTGTGGATTGATTGTATATGATTATGTTGGTTAGGGTTGGCAACCTCCAGGTACTAGCTGAAGATCTCCTGCTGTTACAACTGATCTCCAGCTGATAGAGATCAGTTCACCTGGAGAAAATGGCCGCTTTGGCTGTGGCATTGAAGTCCCTCCCCTCCCCAAACCCTGCCCTCCTCAGGCTCCTCCCAAAAAACCTCTCACCAGTGGTGAAAAGGGACCTGGCAAGCCTAATATTGGTGTTAGCCACCCTGAGCCAGACTTTGTCAAGAAAGGGCAGAATAGAAATCAAATCAAATAAATAAAATAAATGTTTTTTCTCATCTGTTAGCTCAGATATTTCACCATTCAGTTATCATCACCTAACAGTGACCACAGTTTGAAGAAGCTGAGGATTTTGTAGGATTCAATTACTTTGTATAAACTGAAGCTCTCAAGAACATGCAAGAAAACATGGCATACATAGCAAAATATCTCCTTGGTTACCTAACATATTCCAGCTAGTCATTAAACCAAAGTACCACTAAGATTCTTCAAAATTTGTTTCAGGGTGAGCTGGCTTGAGAGTTCCAAGATCATTTCTGTATACAATCTTAGGTTCTACATTATCTTTTGCAATATATGCTGAATTCAGTTAAACTTGATGGATAACAAATATTTTCATTTAAAAAAAAACCCGTTTCAGTCTCTGGAAACCTCTTAATGGAGACAGGTTACTTGACATAGAGAGTAGAGGATGACAGGATTGTGAACACAACCAGTAACAGGGTGGTTATGGAAGAAAAAGGAAGGGATCCAGAAAGGCATTATTAAGAGAAGCCAATAGGCAGTGGGAAATTCCACTTCTCTGGCTTGAGGAATGCCTGTCAATTGCAGAGCAAGGAGATAAATGTAGGGATAGGGCTGAACCCAGATTTAGGAAGAACTTGGAAGCATTTGGTAGAAAGCTATAACAGCTGGATAGCGCTGGTGTTACCATGTCTACTAGACAGCTTTGGATTGAAGCCCTCTATGAAGAAATTTCCTTACTGCTACAACTTCAGTTATTACTCTCTGGCAGCCAGCCTCCAGTCAAACAGAATGTGAATTTCTCACACAGCCCAGGCACGGGGGGGGGGGGGTCAAAATTCTTTATTCAACAGGGCAGGATAACAATCTTACCTTGTCCAACTCTATCTGCCTTCTGCCAAACATACCAAACTGTGTTGCAGTACTGTAACCTAAAATGGCATTATAAAAAGAATGGAGCAGTATGCATGGAATAGGATGAGCCTATTTTTAAATGAAAAGATTTTCTTGTTTTTGATTTTAAACTCCAGGGAGAAACTATTTTTGTTTAAAAAGAAATTTAGCTAGAAATGTTTAACCCATGTTCTTGTGATATTTTTACCAAGAGGTACCATATAGTTCAATATGCTCTAACATAGAAAAAAATAATAAAGTACAAGGTGCAGAAAGGAAGTAAAAAAGGCAGAAAAAGGGAGCTAATACTAATACATCCAATTCCCCAGTCACAGTAGTGTTTCTTGTCTAATGTTAAGTTGCATCTGCACTAGAGTGCATTCACAGAAATACACAAAAATAGAGGGAAGTGGGGGACGCATCCAGCGCGATTGTCCATGATGTCAAGAATGATATTACACCCCCTCCCCATCAGAAAACATTGGGTTTTTTGGGAGAAAAATGTGGACAGGATAGAATGATTTAAAAGTGAACAGGAAAACAGAAAACAATGTTTCAAAAGAAGTCGTGTGGACAAAAATTGTGGAATACAATTCCAAGCCTTGCAGATCGACCACAACCATGATTTTCTATGGAGAAGGGAGGCAACCCATTTGGGACCCCATAAAATGGGACCCCCAACCCAATCTTTACCAAACCTCAGGGTTCATGCAAGGAGAGACCCTTGAAGCTACCCGGAAAATTTCGGAACTCTACCTCCAAAAATGCCCCCACAGGAGCTTCAAAAAATCCCCATAGACTAAAATGGGCCCAAATATTTTTCTGTAAATCTGGAAATAAAGCTGAATAACCCTTTACAGGTATGGGTATTCGGCTTATTTCAGGTTTACCAAAAAAAAAAAAAAAATCAGCCCCAATAAACCCGAACCCAAAATTTATTGATTTTTTTTTTGTACAACCCTACTTGCAGATCCTAATTTGCAGGCAGCTTGTGAACTGCACTGTTGAGTAACCAAGTACCTCTGCTCGAAACTGTGTAGCTATTCTGCTATTAATTGTGGGGAAAATAATTTTCAGATATCTTTTTTCAAAGAGCAGGCCAACTCCAAGATGCCTTTCATGTAAAAAAAAAATCCCTAAGACCATCCATTTTGTGCCAGTTTTTCAGACTTCTTCAGCCCACGTGTGAATTTGCTTATGTATATTTCTCCTCTCTCACTCACTCTCTCTCTCTGTCTTTTATGATCAACTAAAGATTTCCTTTACATCTTCCAAGGAACTATTTTCACCAATAAATATGTAAATCCTCAAAAAATAATTTTCAGATATCGCATATCAACCTTGTGATGGTCTAATATAATGGAAGACTTTGTGAGGTCTGGTTGTGTAATTCTGTTTGTGCTCTGTCTCCTGAGACAATAATAAAAATTGTGTTGACCAGAGGTTATCTGTTGCACAAGCAATAACTATGAACTAGACTTATACAAAGAAAATGAACTTTTAGGGTTCCTACTTGATTGAAATATGACAAAATTGTTTACTGCAAATGAGAAAGAAAAGCATCAGACATGTATATGGTGTAACCCATCAAGTCAAACATAGTCCACCAGACATGCATGGTGACCTTCAAGAGGTGGAAGCCATGTGTAAGTTATACAGCATCTGCTTTGCATGCAGAAGCTCCCAAGTTCAATCCCTGACATCTCTCATTAAAAGGGTATGGTAGCAGATAACATGAAAGACCTCTTCTTGAGACCTTGGTGGAGTCACTGCCAGTCAGAATAGACAATGGTCTGACTCAGTAGAAGGCAGCTTCATGTGTTCATGTACGCTTGACAACCCCCCTTTTTTGTTCTCCCAGGTAGGGAAGAAATAATTGCACCTATAGCGGATAGGCCCATATGGTTACAGGGCTCAATTCACCTTGATAAGTCATAAGTTATGGAGCTTTAATGAGAAATAGTTTGCCATTGCATTGGGGCAATGTTGGCCTGGGATTGCATAGAGTGAATGCATTTTACAGCCTACCAGGCACGAATATCCTGCCACCAAGTGATTAAAAGAAAATTCACCTTGTATTGGTAAAAAATAGCTAGGGCCAATCCATCTTTCCCTGATTATGGGGTTCTTTTAGACTATTACTTACATTTGCTTTTCTATTTGACCTGTGCCACAGCTGGGATACATAATCGGAAGATTAGCTATGGTACAGGGCTTGCTTTGCCTGTTGCTGAGAATACAATCCCTTGCTCTGGAGAAGCCCAAATCACTTCAATGGGACTGTAGCAGAATAAGTGGCTTAATGACTGTTGCCTAAAATGCTGGACTGGGAAGGGCAGGGTAATTGTTCAGCAGTATGCGTAACTGTTCTGTCTCCAGGAAATTGAATTAGCACATAGATTGTAAGCAAAGGATTCAAAGCACCTCTCGTCTGTGGTGAATGGATGATTATGCACTAAAAGCTGCTAAAATGTACAAAAGTCTCCTTTAACAATAGCATCCTACAAACATTACTGACTTCACTCCCTTAATTCCACATGCTAATTGCATTTACTTCAGTACAGATTTTTAAATTAATGCATTTTATTTTGTTTCTTTGCAGATTTGTTTTTTGCCTGACATCAGTTTTTGAATCTTACTCCAGCACATTACTTTTTTTTCCCAGAGCTTTCCTGGCTTTTAAAAATGTTCCGTTTTCCACATGAGTACTTCCCATAATTATATACATATATAGTTTATCCCTGGGGGACACTGGATTTTCGTGTTTGCTTGTTCTTGCATTTGTTCTTTTAGATTTTCCCAATTATTTTTCTTGTTTTGAATGTATTTTCTTCTATCTGCGTATTCATTACTTCGTTTAGGCATTCATTTTCCCCCATAGTGGCACAAGAGCCAGCAGACCATAATGATCCATATA
The DNA here is from genome assembly GCF_029931775.1 of Euleptes europaea. Lineage (NCBI taxonomy): Eukaryota > Metazoa > Chordata > Lepidosauria > Squamata > Sphaerodactylidae > Euleptes > Euleptes europaea. The sequence continues at coordinate 74,080,747 of NC_079316.1, forward strand.
CACAGTTCAAAATGAGAACATGGCGATAAAAATGAACATGGTCAATGATTAAGAGGATTAAAAATATATACTGGCATATGTGCACATTAAAAGCTTAAAAGCCATTCAATAGATGGTTGAAGGTTTTTTTTTTTTTTTTTTTAAAGAACAGCTCAGAAGTTAAAACTAAAGTGGATTATGAAGCTCTCCCAACTGGATAAATGACCAACTACATGCCACACAAGGTTCAAAGTAATATGTGTGTAAAATGATGCACACCGGGGCAAATGAATTAAAATCATGACCTTTCATACATGTTAATGGGTTCTGTACAATATTCTTGTATAGATCTAAGTTGTAATCTCATTTAGAACATTGTATACGGCTCTGGTCATCACATCTCAAAAAAAAGGTTATCGTAGAAAATGTGCAGATAAGGGCAACCAAAGAAGAGTAAGGGATTTGGTAACTTTCATGTGAGAATGGCTAAAATGTTTGGGGCTTTTTAGTTTTTTAACAAAGAAATGATAACAGAAACTTGATAGATCAGGGGTCTCCATGGATAGCTAATGAGGCACCAGTAGCTCTCTAGCTTCTGCAGGGTAGCTTGTGCATTCCCGAGACGACCCAGAAAAAGATCGCGAACGGATCTGCTCCCAGGGTCTCTTAAAAACAACAACAACTTTATTTCATAGGATTTTCTGTGCTTCTTGGCTGTTGATTTCAGTTCTAGTGCTCTTTTTAGAGCATGTTCTATGTAAAACTTGGTACCACGCTGGGAGGAGGGGGAGCAGCTCATAATAATTTTCAGTATGCAGTAGTATGCACTGTATGTTGGGCTGCCTTTGAAAACACTTTGGAAACTTCAATTGGTGCAAAATGCGGAAGCCAGGTCAGGAGCTGGGTACAGGGCCGGTCAGGGCTTGTTGCAGTGATCGTATCACTCCTGTGCTGAGAAATCTTCACTGAATTGAGCCCAGAAATATATGGATAACCAAAGTGCTGGTTATTACCTTTAAGTCCCTTAATGGCTTGGGGCCAGGGTACCTGAAAGGCCACCTCCTTCCATACTATCCAGCCCACCAGTTAAGATATGACTCTCAAGCCCTACTCTCTGTGCCTTTGCTTTTCAGAGATGAAGCAGGTGCTGACTAGAGACAGGGCGTTTTCTGTGGCGGCAACTCAGCTCTGCAACCCCTTCCACCTTGAAGCTCACCTGCCACCTACTGTAATTTCTCTTAGGTAAGGATGTACATTTGGTAAGTCCGAACCTGGACACCCCCCCAAAAAAAGTACCTTTTCGGTATTTTGGTTTTTTTTTAACCGATTAAAAAATGGCAGCACTAAAATGGAGCCAAAAAAGTGGATTCCAAATAATGCTGCTGTCATTCCCCCCCCACCTCCCCTCCTCCAAACTCCTTACTTACCTGCTGGCTAAGTCAGATCCCCACTGCCTGCAGTCTCTGAAGTTCACAGATCTGACTCAGATCGTCCCTCCTTGTGCTGTCTCTGAAGTCCTTGGACTTCAGAGTCTGCAGGTGGTGGGGATGTGACTCAGCCAGCAGGTAAGTAAGGGGGGAAGGAGGAGTGAAGGTAGGGGGGAAATGGCAGCAGCATTATTTGGAATCCGCTTTTTCCTCAGACTTCAGAGACTGCAGGCAGTGGATCTGCTTAGATTCGCTTCCCCTGCAGCCTCCAAGATTGGAGGCTACAGGGGACATGGATCAATGTCCCCAGCTGCTCCGAGATTGGAGATGGTGGAGATCACACATATTTTTCGGTTTTATTAAACCTGAAAAATTTTGATCATTCGGAAAAGTCAAATCATTTATATTTGGCTTTTTCAGATTTTCAAACAATTCTGGGTATACCCAAACCCAAAAAATACTGGGAAGAAAGGTGCACCGCCCTACTTTTAGGTGCCAGGCCAAACTTACTAAGGCTTTTAATTAGGGGTTTTATCTCACCACCAGATATTAGTGGTTTGCCATGCTGTCCAATGGCTTGTTTTTAATGACATTTTCAATATTGTGGCACTTTTCATTGTAAGCCATCTCAAGCAGATCTCTGAAGAGACGGTATAGAAATATCATAAATAAATAGCCATCATACACACCAAATCATTTGTCGGTGCACTCATCAAGTAGTAAGACATCCTTGTTCATATCAATCTTCAGTGCTGAATAAGAGGGCTGAAACATATATCCAAGTACTGGAGCATAGCTACGTGGTATCTCCCCTGTGGCTATCCCTACCATGCTATTACCATTTTTACCTTTTAGAAATCTATAGCATGGTAAGTAACACTCTATTCATTGTTTGTTTGAGGTTTACATGGCTGCCTCTTCATGAGGTTAATACTGCCATGACTACCACATAGAAACTTTGAGAGTTGTTTTCTTTTTCTTTCTTTTTTTCTTTCTTTCTTTCTTTCTTTCTTTCTTTCTTTCTTTCTTTCTTTCTTTCTTTCTTTTCTTTTCTTTCTCTCTCTCTCTCTTTCTTTCTTTCTTTCTTTCTATTAAACATGTATAGCCTACTTTTTCATTCAAGAGTTGCTTCACAAGACTATTTACAATAATTTAAAACTAATTAAAACCCTATAAATCAGTATAAAACAACAACGTAATGATCAAATTGCATCAGCCTACAAGGACAGCATCTCGTTAAGATAATCAGTCCACAGCATCAGACAATCTTAAGCAATCTCATAAGTAGTATTCTTCAAATCCACAATTTCAATATCAGAAGCCCTCAAGAGGATTGTCTTCTTCGGGTGATAAAATACTGATAAAGAGGGACAATTTTAATTTCCCGAGTTAAGAATTCCACAACGGTAGCATTGTGACTGAGAAAATCCTCCCTCAAGGCCACCCACAGCGGTTCAGATGATTGGAAAAAGACCTTTGCTGGCAACCCTGTATATATGGATTCCATTCAGAAACTTTTGAATTCTATACTGACTGGACATTTTAAATCCCTAAATAAGGATGTACTAGAAAAATATTGGTTGCAAGTTTCTCATCTGCCCTACACCACATCGACAGCTACATTGGCTGCCAGTCTGTTTCCAAGTTTCAGTTCAAGGTGCTGGTTATTATCTTTAAATCCCTTCACAACCTGGGACTAGGGTCATGCAAAAAATTGGGATATGGGTCTAATTTTATGGGTCTGCAAAGGGGTCACCCGCATTCTCCAGGCATTTGCGAGCCAAGCTGTCCATCAGTTTTTAGGTTCAGAAGTTCAGTATTACTGAGGACTTGCAGAAAGAGCCGATTGGCAGGCTGGTGCCTCAAAGTCTGGGGGCTCCCTTCCTATCTGGGGTGCATAGCTTGATGTCCATGCAAATTAGCTTCCAAACTGAGGAAACGGCTTAAATGCAAGAAAAACAAGGCATGGAAAACATTTCTTTTGGTGGCAAATGACATCCTGTGAACAGTCCTTTGTTACAGTCATCAAAAATCTGATGTGGTGCGGGGAAACAAATGGTGATGGATAGTTTGGTCAGACCAAGTTGGCTCTGATTATATGACCCCTACGTCAAAAAAGCCCCAACTTTGGGGCTATAACAAAACCAGGCAAAGATAGAAAAATGGGAGAAAGCACAGAACTCTGCATCTGAGCAAAAATGAATAGCCGAAACCTGAAACAGCTGAATACCTATTCGGCTTTTTCGGGAATCACCTATTCGGCTTTGGGCAGATTCCCAGGTTTTAGTATTCAGTCTACCTGAAACCTGAATATTGCCGAAATAGCTAATATCAGGTTTACTTTGGGTCTGGGTGTATCAATACGCACAACCTTACCTGGGACCCATGAATCTGAAGGACCATCTTCTTCCATATGTCCCTGTGAACCAACAACACTTTTCAGACAGCCAGCAGTTGGCTGTCCCATCACTAAGGGTGACCAGAGCCCAGGCCTTTTCTGTCATGGCTCTGGTTCCATGGAACAACCTCTCTGAGGAGGGGAGGGGAGCTCACTCTTTGGACCACTTCAGGAGACACAGCAAGCCTTGCTTGTTTGCCAGGGTTTTTGAGGGGGTTTAAATAGCAGGCATCTTTTAAGGAGGAAGAGATTTGGGGTCTGTTATTTTATTTTGGCCCTGACCTGGATGGCCCAGGCTAGCCTGATCTTGTCAGATCTCAGAAGCTAAGCAGGGTTAGCCCTGGTTAGTATTTGGATGGGAGACCACCAAGGAAGTCCAGGGTTGCTGTGCAGAGGAAGGCACTGGCAAACCACCTCTGTTAGTCTCTTGCCATGAAAACCCCAAAAGGGGTCGCCATAAGTCAGCTGCGACTTGACGGCACTTTACACACACACATTTTATTTTGGCTTTAATTGGAAATGTTTTTAAACTTAAGATAAGCTGTCTTGAGTCATGAGGAAAGGCAGTATAGAAACATTTTAATAAATAAATAAAATAGACTAGAAGACCCACCCCCAGTTATCTGGACAATTTGTTTTCAGTAATATTTCATATCTGTTCAACATTTACATTATTCTGAACCTTTCTCATGTTAATAAAAGGCCTGCACTGAATAAGCATTAAAGGCCTTGAAAGGGTTAAGGCTTCCTAGACGTTTGTACATATTATCATAATTACAATGATTCATTGTCTATGTCTAATGGTATAATCAGACTATAAAGAGAGCTGAGTGGGTGTTGGAAAAATATACAGCAGCCCACTATAGTCAGTGTGTGGCATAACAGGAAATGGCTGTGGGTGTTAACCATGTCACAAATGGTTGGCTTGAATGTTGACTCCACAGCTGAAAACCTAGTACAGAAATGGGAAAGGTATCACAGATGTTTCAAAAACAATAATGAAATTATCTCGCAGTGATGAGCAAATAAGAAAAAAGAGTGTATATTTCTGATTTGCTTACATTTTCCTTCTGTGGGTGTGTTTTTATATATATAAATATACATATATAAGAGTCCTTTCAGAATCATTTCCTAGAATTTGTCCCCAAAGCTAGGTGTTTTATACATAAATAGGAAATATAACTCTGGATTGTCATTGTTATTGTCATTAAGGTACTTGTTTTCAATTAAGAATTTTTATTATCTCTCATCAAGTAGAAGTAATGAAAATGCTGTAAAATGCACTTCTTCCTCCACCCAGACCTTTCCCTTGCTTTTTATTAAAAGCCCTCCCTTTTCTTGACAGTTCAAACAGAAACAAAAGCTTACTGTTATAACAAAATCTCGCTGTGTTTTGGCTTTGAGTTGAGTTGTGCTCCTCACAACACAACTGGAATTAAGGAAGGGTGCCAGTTTGCTTCACTTATATGTCTAAATTATGTCCGAGTGCCAGTTTCTCAATCCTTCCCACATGCTCATGGTCTAGTTATGTGCTGCCCTTCCACTATCTAAAAGAGTGGCCTGTTGATCTGGTACCATCTGCTCTGGGATGATATTTGGGTCTTTTCCCCACTTGACACTTCGATGCCATTTGGATTTTTTTTTCCTGGCTGTTTGGACTACAGAGTCCTGTCTAGGGAATGGATTTAGCCAGTCCAAACTTTCTCATCTACTGTAGCAATTTCATTTTGTTAAGGTCCTGAAGGCTTAAGAGTGTTGATCCCATTTTTGGCTAAATATCAGGGCCTCACATTCCCCTGCTCTGGGCAGTTCACGGCCTCCTTGACAGCATTTTGATAGATACACCCCTTTGAATATACTTCTAAGGCTAATTTTCTAGTTTCTGCATAAGCAGCCAATAATATTAATAGGGTTGCCAACCTCCAGGTACTAGCTGGAGATCTCCTGCTATTACAAATGATCTCCAGCCAATAGAGATCAGTTCACCTGGAGAAAACGGCCGCTTTGGCAATTGGACTCTATAGCATCGAAGTCTCTCCCCTCCCCAAATCCCGCCCTCTTCAGACTCCAATTCATCTAACCAAGAAGGCTAACCAATTCATCATAGCAGAAGCCAGAGTCCACTTCTTCTGATGCAACATCTTTTGTGATGTTTCCTCTCAGCTAGTGGAAGTACATGAATACAGCCTGGATAGCCTCTCTTCTTCTGTCTTTTTGTTATTGCCTTTTCTAAAAGCATAGTTGTGGTGTGTGGCCTTTAGCTAAATCCTTGCACAGTCCAGATATAACATGAGCATTCAATATCATTATGTCTTTGTTTCTGCTTTGACAATATCCTCCCAAACATTTCTTAAGCCTCTTTTAGAAGCATTCATTCTGTTGTCCTTCAGCCTTTTTTTTATTTTTTTAAAACATCTTTTTACATCTATGCAACACTCGGCTCTGATGCAATATTATTACTTGGTGATCAAACTAGAGTTGATCCTCCCGCTGGATTTTTAAAAATCAATTTTTTTCCATTCCATTGGCTTTCTGTGAGCCAAATATGTGGTTTTCATGTATTTTAAAATCTGTCAGAAGTTACTTCAGGACTGTGCTGAGAGGCCGGATATAATTTTTTAAAAATAAATTTAAATGTTGGGTTGGCTAAACAGAAACATGCCTAGATTGAAATCTCTCATCCCAACGTGTATGGCAGCTGAGTGGAATGCTCACTTGATTCATAGTCTAGAATGGGCAACCTCACCCTTCAGTTGCCACCTTTGCACTTTTTGAATGTATGCCCGACCCTTGTCTGCCATTGATTGATTTTTCAAAAAGTCAAGATTTTCCTGTCAACCTCCATGGCCCCTCCCACCATGCCCTTATCAGTGTTCACTGCATTCAGACATGGGACACTCATTATCTTAAAGGAGGATTCAAACCCAACCTTTTTCTGACTATATATTACTCTTCCTACACACTTGACACTGAGAGACACTGTCCTTCAGTGTTACTCCTCTGAAGATGCCTGCCACAGCTGCTGGCGAAACGTCAGGAAAGAAAATACCAAGACCATGGTCACACAGCCCGGATAACCCACAAGAACCAATTCAAAACATTCTTTGCCTACTTTTCTCTTCCTCATTCACACATAATTGCTGGAATATCTACCAGTAGGCTGCCAGCTATCCACATCAATTAGGGTTGCCAACCTCCAGGTAGTGGCTGGAGAGCTCCTGCTATTACAACTGATCTCCAGGCGACAGAGATCAGTTCCCCTGGAGAAAATGGCCACTTCAGCAATCGTACTCTATGGCATTATACCCCACTGAAGTCCCTCCCCTCGCCAAACTCCGTCCTCCTCAGGATCCATCCCCCAAATCTCCAGGTATTTTCCAACCCAGACTCGGCAACCCTAACATCAATGAGCTAATTTCATCCCAGACATTCTCACAAATGCCCGTTTTTGCTTTTTGTTTTAGGTTTCTTCATTATAAACTCCACATTATACGAGCTCAGCAGAGCAAGGCAAGTAGCTGTGATTTAGGCCGAAAGAAGACAAAGATAATTTCTCCTCGATGATTGCCTAAATGTGTATTGGCCTTTTCTTTTCATTTTTTTTAATTCAGTGAGTGTTGTCCAGCAGCCAACACTACACAAAGGAAAATATGGGTGACTAGGTAGGGGGCTGAACCGCCTTAGGAGGTGATGTGACCCCAACACCGGTATCTGTGCTACTTGTGCCATGCAAACTGGCACAGATGCCAGTGTTGTGCCACTTGCACCAGCCTTCTTGGACAGCTGTTGCAGCACAGCCCTCAGACACCAGCTCGGCCTCCCACTGGTATCCTGCTGGCAGAAGTCCTTGTGCTGGCATCCTGGGAGGCGTTCCTGGGGCATTCTGGAGGGCAGAACTGCTGGTAGGCAGCCTCCTAACCCCTTTCAGCCTAGAAATTCCCCCCCCTTGGTAACAGCGGTGCTGCACCAGCTTTTTCTTGGCGCAGCATTGCTGTTCTCTATTAGGCTCCCCCTTTTTAAATTATTTGGAGGGGAAATACCCCTTTCCCCCCCCTGCAGCGGCCTCTGTGGAGGTGTGGAGGTGGTGGTGCGGCAACTCCATCCCCACCTGCTGCAGGTTTCAGGAACAGGCTGAAAAGTAACCAGAGTTTGAATTTTTAAAAAGGTAAAAGGTCCCCTGTGCAAGCACCAGATCATTCCTGACCCATGGGGTGACATCACATCCCGACGTTTACTAGGCAGACTTTGTTTATGGGGTGGTTTGCCAGTGCCTTCCCCAGTCATCTTCCCTTTACCCCCAGCAAGCTGAGCACTCATTTTACCGACCTCGTAAGGACAGAAGGCTGAGTCAACCTTGAGCCGGCTACCTGAAACCAACTTCCGTTGGGATCGAACTCAAGTCGTGAGAAGAGCTTGGACTGCAGTACTGCAGTTTACCACACTGTGCCACGGGTCTCCTATTTTTACTTATGGTGTATTTGGGTCAAGGAATTCAACATGTCACCCTGGGTTTTCTTTCCTACCCCATTTTTCTGTGTCATCAAAAAAAAATAAAAAAATACCACAACTAAAAAGGACACATTGGATACAGGAAACATTTAATACCCTTCCTTTGAGTGATCTGGCTCCAGGTCAAGATTTAGCACCCTGTTTGATTATGGAAAGACATTCCTTTCCAGTTTACATTGTTATTGCTTGTTTTCAGGCTAAAAAAAGACTGTAAAAATGACATTAAAAGCCTGGGTAAAAAGAAATGTTTTGGCCTGGTGCCCAAAACAGAGTAGTCTCCAGACAAGTCTAATGGGGAATGGCATTACACAGGTGAGGTTCCACCACTGGAAAAGCCCTGTCTCTGGTGAAGGCAGTGGCACAGAGGGTTGCCAGCTCCGGGTTGGGAAATACCTGGAGATTTTGGGGGCAGAGCTTGAGGAGGGCAGGGTTTGGGAAGGGGAGGGACTTCAGTGCCATAGAGTCCAATGGCCAAAGCGGCCATTTTCTCTAGGTGAACTGATCTCTGTCGGCTGGAGATCAGTTGTAGTAGCAGATCTCCAGCTACTACTTGGAGGCTGGCAACCATATGGGAAGCAGCCATCAGCAATTACCAGCTAGACTAAGGTTTGTTTTCTGCATGCACCATGCAACTCTTCTTTCTCGATGATTCTCTTTTAATCAAAATTCTACATGATCAGTAATGGAATGTAAGCCAAATTATAAATGCACAACTCCAAAACTGTGTGCTTGGTTACTTATGAATGCACGTGTTGGTGGCAATTGTGCAAACCTTTTTTCTCTCTCCACTGGTAACATGTGAACTATCGTTTTACCAAACATGCTTACATATGAACTACTAATATCAGCTGTTTCTTTTATAGGGAGCTTTTTGGATATGCACAGGTGAAAGAACACTGATAGAATCTAACAGCAGATTGTACCTTCTCTCACAGACAAAACTGCAGTCTCTCATTTTTAATAGCAATGTATAATGTCGTACAGTTATGAGTCATTTTGACATACTTTACAACTGGCATCATGAATAATTTTATTTCTGTTACTCATATGGGTAAGAATTGCTTACTTGAAGAAAGGTTTGCAGCCTCTGAGGGCTCATCAATGGGTCTTTAATTGAAATTAAACAACATATGGTTTCTGTAACTCCATTTTCACAACATCAAAATGAGGTGACAGCAATATTGTTACATTGCTTTCCCTCAGTTTTTACAATGAAATTCAAATGTATGTGAACTTTTTGTGGCATAAGGCAGGTTTTAGATTTCCATAATAAAGCAATAAGCGAAGACGGGTGTTATGATACCCTGAGATGCCACGTGGAAACTTCAAATAAGATGTACAGTCACTGATTTTCTTTAAATAGGCAAAATTGCCCAGCTTTCAGCATAAACATCTCTGTTGCAAGCTCATGTCTGATTGACTAAGCCAGAAAGAGGTACCACCATTGCTGTTTTGAAAAGTAGAATTTATTTGGCGGATGGGTAGTGTTACAATTCAATTTCTATATTATTAGCAGTCTGACATCTGCCTTTATCTTGCACATGTTGGAACCATTCTACCAAAATCAAGTCCCACTGATTTAAAGTTAAAGGTGTTTATCTTTGGCTGGATCAGTCCATAAAGGCTGAATTGTGGTGTGAAGGTAGGGTTGCCAACCTCCAGGTACTAGCTGGAGATCTCCTGCGATTACAACTGATCTCCAGGTGACAGAGATCAGTTCCCCTGGCGAAAACGGCCGCTTTGGCAATTGGACTTTATGCCATCGAAGTCCCTCCTCTCCTCAAACCCTGCCCTCCTCAGGTTCCGCCCCAAAAATCTCCCACTGGTAGTGAAGAGGGACCTGGCAACCATACATATTAAAGGTTCACCTACAATTTGACTCACATATGAAGATTTTTTTGCAACTGGATATCTTTAACTAGAGTAAATAGCCTTTGAACTCAAATGCCTTAAATTGAAGTCCCTCCTCTCCTCAAACCCTGCCCTTCTCAGGCTCTGCCCCAAAAACCTCCCATTGATGGCAAAGAGGGACCAGGCAACCCTATGTGAAGGTGGACCACTTAAATCACACTAAAACCAATGGCATAGCCTTACTATGTACCGGACTACAGTCCAAATACAATGCACCATTGCAAATACGTTGTTTAATTGCATAAGGCTGATTATTAAAAAGAAACTCTAAGTGCCAATATACTTTGCATACACACATTAAGAGCACATAAGTCAGCATAGTAGATAAAGTGCTGGCTTTACACCAGGGAGATCTGTGCTCAAATTGTTGCTGAGGCACGAAGACCTCTGGATGCCCTGGCCAGGCAGACTTCCTCAGCCTACTTCAAAAGACTGTTTGGGAAACCCCTGTGACATCATTCTGGGATTGGGGAGGGGCCATGGCTCATTGGTAGAGCCTTTGCTTGGCATGGAGAAGGTCCCAGGTTCAATCCCCAGCAGCTCCAGTTAAAGGACCAGGCAGTAGGTGATGTGAAAGACCTCAGCCTGAGATCCTGGAGAGCCGCTGCCAGTCCAAGTAGACAATATGGGCCAGGATGGACCAATGGTCTGATCCAGTATAAGGCAGCTTGATGTGTTCATGTGACAAATGTGCACATCCATCATAAAATATATAAATATTCCATGTTTTATAAGAACATAAGAAAAAAACATGCTGGATCAGACCAAGGTCCATCAAGTCTAGCAGTCTGTTCACAGAGTGGCCAACCAGGTGTCCCTCAGTATACAAGTGATGCGACTTGATTCAGCGAGTTGTGTGTTGTGGCCCCCGGGCAGCTCTGAAGAGGGAGGGGGGGTCTCGTGGAAAGGGCGAAGTCTCGGTCTTGCCCTTTCATGCGAGTTCCACCATGTTCCCGTGGCCTGGGGGCTACGAGGGGCGGCACGGGAGAGGGACGTCGGGGGGCTGCTGGCATCCCGGTGCCCATCCCCACGCCTATTTAAGGGGGCACTGCCCGGCTGCTTGCCCTTTTTTCGCAAGTCTAGTGGTCTGTTCGCACAGTGGCCAACCAGGTGTCCCTCAGTATAAAAGTGTCCCTCAGAATGTGAACTCCATCAGAAACCTGCAATGCAGACGTGAATAATTACAAGCACCGTTAGTGCCATGTTGAAACCACCCTGAAATTTCTGTGTGTCCTAAGAGACAATGTTCTTTACAGCGCAAATACTATTTAGTTCTGGTGCGACTAAGCACTCTTTGTCCTGCACTGGAATGGAGTTTGTCTGCAGCCTTCCAGAAAGGGACGTGTTGTCTCAGATCTAAAAACACTTCCTTGAAGAACTGACGGACTTATTTCAAATGGAATAAAACAGGATTTCACAGTCACTTATGTCTGCAGAAACTAGCTTCCTGCTTTCCCCATCACTCTCAAGGGGTTCATGGCTACTTTGGGGGGCTTCTCAATCCCCCCTCTCCCACTTCTCTGCTGTTTATAGCTCTTCAGAATTTCCGATCCAATTGAGGCGTGGCTGTTCTAACTGCCAGGCCTGCGGTAACCAACAGAGAACAAGCATATGACCTAATGTTCAGTAGAGGAGAATGTGGACTTCTGCATCATGTATTCATGTGTCAGTTTATTTAAAAAACAAAAAAACAAAAAAAAAAAACAGAAATCTAAAATGCAGACTTTTCCTGCTTTAACCACTACAACATACTTTTTGGAAAAGAGGAAAGGTTGTATGTGTAGGTCTGTGCGTGGGAACTTGAAAACATTTGGCAACAAAGGATGAGGCATGCTGAAATCATTTGCAGTTCTTTCATCCAATCCCCTCGCTGTGCAAATAAGCAACACGGAACAAAAGCAGGCATTTACTGCTGTTTTATTGTGTTCTTCCCCACTCTCATCAATTCTGAAAACATTTTTTGCTCAGTACCAGAGTAAAATGAAGAAATCAAGCCAGCAACAAAAGATGCCAGTTCTCTAATTTGACCCATGTTGAATATACATTTCCAAAACAAAGCCAACAGGATTCACAGACTCTGAAGAATTGAACATTAAAACTCAAATTGATTCAAGGAAACTACAGTAATACAAGTTGGGAAATGACATCAACAGAAATGAAGAGAGTCTTTTTTCCAGGATGTTTTGGAAAGTACTGAGAAGGAACATGTGCTTTCGCCACTAGACTGTGGAATGAATGAGACATACTCTTGTCCCAAGTGCATTTCCCTCTTACACTCTCTAGCCTCCTTCACATCTGTTTCAATAGTTTCCTTGCCTGTTCTCCAAGGAGCTCAGTGTACATGGTCCTCTCCTCCCCCATTTTATCCTCACAGCAACCCTCTGAGGTAGGTGGGGCCAAGTTCTGAAGGTTTCCATTTCAATGGACCACCACCTGCTACTATATAGGCTGTCCCTTATGGTGGTATTAGATGTTATCACGCCCTAGTGATTTTGCCCATTTCCCCCCTTCTTGGACCAAGTTTACTGGCAGTTCAAGGTGTTAACTTATCCTGAAGGTCTAAGGTTGGTAGCTCTTAGTTGGGAAATTCCTGGAGATTTTTGGGGTGGAGCTTGGGGAGGCAGGGGTTTTGGGAGGGGAGGGTCCTCAGTGGAGTATAATGCCATTGAGTCTACCCTCCAAAGAAGCCATTTTCTCCAGAGGAACTGATCTCTGTAACCTGGAGACCAGCTGTAATTCCAGGAGATCTCCAGTCACCACCAGGAAACTAGCAAGACTATGAAAACCCTTTATATTTCAGGTTCACCATCCTGGATATATAGGGTTTCCAGTTCCAGGTTGGGAAATACCGGGAGATTTTTGGGGCAGAGCCTGAGGAGGGTGGAATTTGGGGAGGGATCTCCTGGGATTACAACTGATCTCCAGCCGATAGAGATTAGTTCATCTGGAGAAAATGGCTGCTTTGGTAATTGGACTCTATGGCATTGAAATCCTTCCCCTCTCCAAACCCCGTTGTCCTCAGGCTCCCCCCCAAAAAAATCTCCAGGTACTTCCCAACCCGGAAATGGCAGCCCTAATCTTGGAAGCAGAAAACTCCCACTAGACATCTAAGAACATAAGAAAAACCATGCTGGATCAGATCAAAGTTCTCCAGGTGAGCAGGTCTTTATAAAGTGTAGTGTCTCTGGCGAGCTGTCTTGTTTGTAAGATCTTCCTGTGTTTCTTTTCAAATACAGACTTTTGGTAATTGTGGAAAGATCTTTTCAGCTGTTGAAATGATAGAAGAACCTGGAAAAAGGTCTTTCGGCTTGAGTCTATGTGGTTTTCAGAAGACTTTCTGAAGAAGAGTCCCATTCCTTTCTCCCCCTCCCTTCTTCACAGGAAACATGTTTTGCCATGATTCATAAACCCTATTTTATTCAGTCCATGGAAGGGCTTCTCTCTCCATTATGTAAAAGAGAGCTGACACATTTATGCGCAAAACTGCTGAAGCATTTACCCCACTATTCATCAAGACAATGCCTTGTGTCCCATGAATATAGCAATCACCTGGCACAAATGGTTTAAAGCACATACACAAAGTCTGGGAAAGCAGCATATTTATAACACAAAGCCAAACATAACAATCTTTGGCACATGAGGCAGGTGAGGAAACGACAGATGTAATTATGAATAAGTTAAGTGCTGTTGTCATTTTAGCTTTCTACTGAACTGGCTGAAGAGACTGGAAGTGATATGGAGCAAAGAAATTTAAATAGGTATTTTCCTGCTGAAATCACCAACTGAAATCAATCCTTGACTCCAAGTTGTTTAAAATCATATCTATTCTCATAATAAATAACTCAAGTAAAATAAACTTGATTGATATCCTGATACTAAAATTATATCTAGACATACATTCAGAACTAGGTTTGCCAGGTCCCTCCTCGCCACTGGTGGGAGGTTTTTGGGGTTGAGCCTGAAGAGGGTGGAGTTTGAGGAGGGAAAGGACTTCAATGCCCTAGAGTCCAATTGCCAAAGCAGCCATTTTCTCCAGGTGGAGTGATCTCTATTGGCAGGAGACCAGTTGTAATAGAAGGAGATTTCCAGCTATTATCTGGAGGTTGGCAACCCTAAACAGAACTGAATTGCATTTATTTATAATTTGAGCATGTTTTCAACTAAGGATCAATAAGATATTGCTACATGCTCTTCTCCAAGTGGCGAGAAGCACCAGGTTTAGAAATTACCTGGGTTGATTCCCTTTGGAGGAGAGCACAGTACAGACTTACAGTGTTTTTGTAGTACTGGGTTTATTTACAAGCATATAAGCTGAGGACAGATGAAGGCAAAGAGGTACTGCCTACAGGCCACAGCAGACGGAGATAGAGATAAACAGACAGACTGCACTCCTAGGTGCTATAGCCACCTCACAGCAGTGCCTGCATGCTTTCCTTACTAGCCCTGTTCACACGTTACAGTGAATACACATTAGGGTTTCCAACCTCCAGGTGGTGGCTGGAGATCTCCTGGAATTACAACTGATCTCTCGACGACAGAAATCCGTTCACCTGGAGAAAATGGCTGCTTTGGAAGGTGGACTCTATGGTATTATATCCCAATGAAGTCCCTTCCCAAACCCTGCCCTCCTAAGGCTCCACCCCCCAAATCTCCAGGTGTTCCCCAATCCGGAGATGGTAACCCTAACACACTTACAATCCATGACATTGCATATAATATGAAAAAATGATCATATTATATTCAACATATGTATAGCTGAAAGTGTTATACATACTCCACATTTGTGGCTCAGGGGTAGAGCATCTTCTTGGCATGGAGAAGGTCCCAGGTTCAATCCCCGCCATCTCCAGTTGAAAGGATCAGGTAGTAGGTGATGTGAAAGACCTTTGCATGAGACACTGGAGAGCCACTGCCAGTCTGAGTAGACAATACTGACTTTAATGGACCGATGGTCTGAGTCAGTATAAGGCAGTTTCATGTGTTCATTTATCCAGGCAATGGTCCCTAGTTTCAGTGAACTAGTGCTAAGTGAACATGTGTTGGATCATTCCAGCAGATGTATGTACATACATGCAAGATGTACATGCATTCACTATAACATGAGAACAGAGTTTGTCTCTTACAGTATCTAAACTCTTTCTTTCCACAGAGACACACACCTGTCCCCTCCCTGCAGGTGGAAAGGAGGTGGTCACCTCTTCCAATGATGTGTGTGTGGACAGAGCAATTTCCTAACAATTAACGCCCATTGAGGAGATATCTACAGTTGTTAAGAAACGGTACTGTTCTTTTGATATTGGCTGAAGCTTTTCCAAAGCTTGCCATTTTAGACCAAGCCCAGAACACTGAAAAAGGATACCCAGGATCTAAGTTTGCCACAATATGCTCCTTTGGAGATCAAATGAATTTCCATGTTTCGGGTCCATGCATTTTCAGTAAAATATAGAAATCTAGATAGTCACATTTTACATTAACCATGTTTTTTTTTAATCTCTATACCATTTCTTCTAAAAATGCTCAAAATAGTTTTCATAAAATTCTGTATACAAACATCCACACAACACTGATGAGTGAAGAACTGAAGATTCCCCTGCTTCAGCCAAACACTCCAAACATTACAAGACACTGCCTCCTATGGTAAACATCAAAGCCACCCAGTACCTCCTATTACTCGATGGGGCAAAGTATTCACATGAGCAGGGGATGAAGGAACTTCTCTAAATATCATCTGTACAAGACATTAGCTCCATAGCTTCTCTGCATGTGATCTCCAGCCCTATAAGAAAGGCTGACATCAATACTGACCCCATTTTATTGATTGAAAAGTACTTAGCGATTAGCATTTATATCACATATCTAATACCCAAATGCATAAAATCATAATTCCAGCCCAACAAAGTGGGCTGATAAACTACCATCACCCTCATTATAATTTGTGAAGGTACTTTATGGGGCTATAATAACTATCACATTCAGTCTTCAGAATGTTTTACCCACATATATAACAAACCCTGTAAAATAGATTAAATGTTCAAATCTCATATAGAAATGCTTTATAACAAATCAGATCTCTGATCAACATCTACGTTCAGTACAGGATCCACTCATCCTTGCTTAGACACATGTAGAGCTGTTTCGAAGTAATATTCTATAACACAATCAGTGTTCAGGTGATTCACATTTTTCAACCCGACATATATTACTCTGTTTTCCCCTGGCACAAAGGGGGAAAGAGGATAACACGGAAAGGTATTGGCTTGCTCAAATAGATAAAGAGCGGTGGACGTATGGGCTACTTTTTACAGGACTTTACTGAAGTCCAAATTGGATATTACCTTACTAATAAGTCTTCCCACCAAATAACAAAATGCAGAAAGGGGTGGGTGCACAGCAGCTATCTCCCCTTCAAAACATGCTCAGAGAAATAACCCCCAACTCATAGCAGAGGTTACCTCCCCAACTTCCTCTGAACAACCAAACATAATGAAGAGACTGGTTGAACATCCCAGCTACCAAAGGTGGAGGAAACAAAATGGCTAAGGTTGCCCTGTCCCTCTTTGCCAATGGTGGGAGGTTTTTAGGTGGAGCCTGAGGAGGGCGAGGTTACTTCCTGGAGTGGGGCTAGTACCTGGAAGTTGGCAACCCTAGTCATTAGCCTGACTGCTAGAGCTGAGATGAAGTACAGCAGGTTGAGATTAGGGTTGCCAGCTCCAGATTAGGAAATACATGGAGATTTTGAAGTGGAGCCTGAGGAGGGTGGGGATTGGGGAGGGGAGGGATCAGTTGTAATAGCAAAAGATCTCTAGCTAGTACCTGGAGGTTGGCAACCCTAAAAATGGCTACTTCTTTCTGTCCTCCGAAGAGCCTTTGCTGCTGTTTCCTAGCTCCTCTTGGTGGTGGTGGAAAGTGACATCAAGCCATAGCCAATTTATGGTGATCCTGTAGCATCTTCAAGGCATGATTAGCTATGGACTGGGAGTGGGAATTCCAAAGCCCTGCATTTACAAGCTCGTTCTTATACACTCTCTTATTCCCTCTATGCACACTCATACTCCCTCTGTTTCCTCTCTCTCTCTCTCTCTCTGTCCTAAAACCATGCAAGCCACAGCACTTGCTCCAAAGTAGCCTCTCAGTTGGCTGGAATTCCTCAACCCCTGCCATTAGCCTCTGGTGCACCCCTGACTGTAGGCATTATAGCTGAATTTGTCAACACTACCTCTCTGTCCAAACACAGGATTCTGATCCTTGGAATGTCACTTTCAAGGATCAGTGACACTTTACTTGCATGTAACTAGGGTTGCCAACCTCCAGGTATTAGCTGGACATCTCCCGCTCTTATAACTGATCTCCAGTTGATAGAGATCAGTTTCCCTGGAGAAAATGGCCGCTTTGCCAATTGGACTCTATGGCCTTGAAGTCCCTCCCCTCCCCAAAACCCGCCCTCCTCAAGCTCCACCCCCAAAATCTCCAGGTATTTCCTAACCTGGAGTTGGCAACCCTATATGTAACCATGGGTAATATTTGGCTGACGACATGCTCGTGATCTCTCAGTGTTCATTTTTTTTCTGTTGTGAAAAGAGCTGCACTATCATTCAGATGGCCTGCTTACTTTTAGGATGCAGGCAAGACTTCAAACATTCCTGTTATAAAGAAGAGCCCTGAAGCAGAAGGGATTTTGCTCTACATGGGACAAGCAAGGGTAAGATTAATTTCCAGAGCAAAGTCACTGTGCTGTATACCTTTCTATTTTTCCTGAGACTACTAATACAGATTTTAAGAATTGTCTAAATAAGTATTCACGTGGCATCGTACTCCATAATGGTTTCAGAGGACCCTTTACAAACTGTCAGGTCAACAATCTGCCTTTTTAAAAGACCCTCGGTACATATTTACATGATCTGTATCTCAAATGCTGTGTAAAAAGGTGTTTGCACAAAGGCCCATAACAGTCTCTTTAACAGACACTATGGTCTCCATATATATTAATCCTCAGAACTCCCTTTGGAAAAAAAGACTTATTTTTTCAGTGATGTTCAAATGCACTATTGAGGAGAGGTGATTCCAAATATACAGTGTGATGAAATTAGCAAGCTGCCACAGTGATTTTATAAGAGCTCCAGTATAGATATAGAGAAGGCACATACGCAGTCATGCACACATAGAAAGTGTGGTATACCACACTGCTAAAACATTAAAAAGCATTTCATATAAAGTTGCTCCCTATGCAGTTTTAGAAGTTCCCCCTAAACCGATGCAATCCATTTCTCTCTCTCTTCCCCTTTCTCTCTTTGACTTTGTTTTCACCTGATGAAAATCATTGGACTTATACAGTGAGGTGCTCTCAAGAATACTTTGTCAACCCGTGGCTGAGTCTGCAGATGCCTAACATGTTGCTGTTGTTTAAATGCAGTTTGGGCCTAACTCACATTCTAGAAAAGGAGGAAGTATGACCTGCCTAGAACAGTGGCTTGGTGGCAGTTTGAGAAAGTTAGATATGTTAGGCGGCAGGATATAAAACAGAAAGTGATGAATCTGTATCCTTGAAAAAACTCTTTTTGCCAGCCCAGCACTGATCGCCCCTTAAGGAGAAAGAGGCAATCCCAAAGAAATCCTTTGTGATGAAGCCTGTTTGTACAGAAAAGCTCTTTCCTACTTGACATGAGGGAAGCCCAGCCTGCTGTGTTTATTTCGCCTGAAATATACACTATGGAACTTTCTCCTTCATTTTGGTAGGACTCACCAGTAGGGTTGCCAGGTGCCCGGTGGTGGCTGGCAAACCCCTGGCAATTTGCCCCTTTGCCCGCCAACCAGCTGATGGTCGGCGGGCAAACGTGCACGCGCGTACACGCCGCTGCAGGTCACGTCCGGTTTACAACCGGAAGTCCCGCCTTGCGAGGGGCTTTATGCCACTCAAACTAAGAGTTTGAGTGGCATAAGGCCTCTTGCGAGGCGGGACTTCCGGTTGTAAACCAGAAGTGATGTGTGCGTCTCCGCATTTTCGCGCGATCCCGAGCTGTGCCTTAAAAGTCTCCCGCAGGAGGAGAGGTAGGACCTGGCAAGCCTACTCACCAATCAAAGTATTAACATCTCACATTTCTGTCCTTTTAATTGTATTGTTGATATCTCCATTTCTTTTTCCCCCGTCTGTACCCCCCATCTACAATAATAATAATTTAAAAAATTGCAATGAAGCAAATTTGTGAGGTATAAAGAAAAATGTAATGCTGTAGAGCAGGGGTGTCGAACTCATTTGTTACAAGGGCCGGATACGGCATAAATGTCACTTGGTCGGGCTGGGCCATGCCTCGCCAACCCAGATTGGGCCTGGGGGGTGGGGCTGGCTGCCTCGGCTGGTGAGCTCACAGCAGGCTGGCCAGCCCAGATTGGGACTGGGGGTGTCTAGTTCTGCTGGCTTGCAGGCCGGATAAGAGCTCTCAAGGAGCCAGAGCCGGCCCGGGGGACATATGTTTGAAATCTATGCTGTAAAGTATCCGCTGCATATTTCCTCCTAGTCTGCCTTTGGGACCTCTTTTTTTTAACCCAAAATGAAGCTTTAGTCATGCACATCTTTATTTTATTTTATTTAGCTATTATGGCTTATAAATAAATCTATAATCACCGTTCTATTTCAACTGAGATCATCTCATAGAAGAAGATAAAGGGTGGCTGCTTTGAATTAAAGATCTTTAAAAAAAATAGTACAATCCGGTAGGTACACAGCATTTGTGAAATCTCTAAGCACACAATTTAAATAGGAAGTTCTGTCAGTAATGTGGAAAGGTTCTCTTACTTTCCTGATACAAGAGTTTCTACAAGTTTAACGTAGACTTCAGACTTCATAAACCTTATATCCACCTAATTTAGAAGGTTTGATCTGCTTACAGCCCATTCCTGATCGGCGGCCTCTGAGAAGATGGTGCAGCTGTGCTGCTCCCAGCTGCCAAAAATAAAAGTAAAACAGTTTAAAAGGAAATTAAACATAAATGCCCCCACTCCAGTCAATGGGGCTGTACCACCAAAAAAGGTGGCACAGCAACGCCGCTGTGAGAAGGGGTGTTCCCAGGGCAAAGGGGGTTAGGAAGCTGCTTAACACTCCCAGAGGAACACTCTGGGAATGCCCCCACCCCACCAGTACGGGCTTTCCCTTCCAGAAATTCCCTACCGGCATGGCTGCACTGGCAGTTGGGGCCAGCACAGCTCTGCAGCTCCCTGTCACAGGCATGTTTGCCCCTTCGCTGGCATAGGTGCCACTTTATTCCATGATAACATGGCACCTATGCCGGCGTGGGGTCATGCTGGCTCGTAAGGAACTTTGCCCCCCTTCAGGATTGCATCCATACATGAGATGGATGAGTCCAATATTCCATGTGACTTCTCCTAAAACGCTGTGTTGTTCTTCAAACGGTAGATTCTGTGGAATCACCAAAGAGTAACAAAGGACAGCAGGTGTCCCTCTCTGCCCACATATTTTGTGCATTCTCTTTTTTTTGACCATTCGCTATTATATCCTGCTGCCATAAACAACACACCAAAGCAAAACCCATTTTCTCCATCCTACAGATTGTGAATCGCCAAATTCTCCTATTGATTCTTGAACTGACTCTAGCAGAAAAGAAGTCATGTATGGATGTAAAAGAATTTCTCAAGTTCACCATTTCAACTTGAATGTTGGTGGGTTCTTATAAGCTGAGGATTGAAGGTGAAGCTGTAGAACTTGTTTCATTTACAAAAAATCTTTGACAGAAAAAATAGACATCAATATTGAAGTCTATTGTTCTGGGTTTGGGAATTAAGTAGTTCCTTCCCCTCACCTGTACTTTTCTGAAATTCTTTTGTCACACTGATGATTGGCTAATATTTACTGAATAGTTGTAAATTATGCCATGAGAGTTACAGGAATTTACTATTTGGAAATATTTGATACAAAAGAAAACACTTGGAAGTCAGCTTGGGATTTTCTACTATCTGAATAATCTATCTGAAAACATTGCTACTTCATTGTTTCACCTGAATCTTAAGCATCTTTGCTAAGGGGAATTCAGTGCCCGATTTCCTTTTATAACCCCTTAAACAGTCAGCAAGCATGTAGATAAAAATATAACTTTCCCCCCTATTGGCTGATTATTCTTTTATTACACTAATGACTAGGGTTGTCAACCTCCAGGTAATAGCTGGAGATCTCCTGCTATGACAACTGATCTCCAGCCGATAGAAATCAGTTCACCTGGAGAATGGCCGCTTTGGTAATTGGACTTTACGGCATTGAAGTCCCTTCCATCCCCCAACCCCGTCCTCCTCAGGGAGGACAAATCTGGGACAAATCTGGGACAAATCTGGTTCCCCACTTCACCACATGAAGCCAGCTGGGTGACCTTGGGCTAGTCACAGCTGTCTCAGAGCTCTCTCAACCCCACCTACCTCACAGGGTGTCTGTTGTGGGGAGGGGAAGGGGTGATTGTAAGCCTGTTTGACTCTTCCTTAAGTGGTCGAGAAAGACGGCATATAAAAACCAACTCTTCTTCTACATGTGGAGTTATTCTGACCAAGATGGTTGTCAAACTTGGTATAAAATAAATATAATGGGATATGCACTGCTTAAGTCCTACCCTACAATCTCAGTTCTACTTTGGAGGAAAGGTTTAAATGGCAGTACATATTTTCATGATACTTCATTAAAGCATCTATATTTTGCCTGTTTTTAAATCTATGGACTTATGGTTGCCAATATGCCTGGAGAAAAATGTCCTTTCCCTTTAATAGAGTCTTAATCAGTTGAAATGTGCAGCTGAAACTTTTCGTGGCATGGAAGTAAATAATACCATCAGGTAAGTAACATCCCGTTAAGCCTCTCTTAAAGGAATAAGATATTTTCCCCCAGGTCTGTTGGCAGCCCTATATGAATGGTACATGAACAGCCTAGTATACATCTAGTATATGAACAGTGATTCAGTTCAAAATTCAGAGTATAAATAAATAAAACTCAGCCCACAGCAGGTGTGGGACAAACAAGGAAAATGAGAGAGTAAAAAAAAAGGAGAGTAAAAACAGAATCTTGCCTGCAGCTATGCCACCTTGGCCTGTCAGGCGATGCACTACACACAGACTTGGGATTGGTCCATAACCTGGCATGAGACCACAAAGAGTATTATAGAAGAGGTATGTTTCCATGAAGCTTGAACTAAAGAGGTTGCAGGGATTCCCTTGGGTGTGTGTCTTAGTTAAAAGCAGCTGTGCATGTGCCCAAACTGGATCAGGATGATGGCGCTGTGGGAAAGGGGTGTTAAGCTTGGGCTCTGTGCTATTGTCATGGTTTAAAATACCCCACTTTGGGCTATCGTTTTATTCCAGGAATGTGTGTGAACAAATATGCATGGAATCTGCGGGGCACATAGCAGATCTGGAAAGGGTTAAATTGCTAGGGTTGCCAACCTCCAGGTACTAGCTGGAGATCTCCTGCTATTAACACTGATCTCCAGCCAACCGAGATCAGTTCACCTGGAGAAAATGGCCACTTTGGCATTTGGACTCTATGGCACTGAAGTCTCTCTCCTCCCCAAACCCCACCCTCCTCAGGCTCTGCCCCAAAAAACCTCCCGCCGGTGGTGAAGAGGGACCTGGCAACCCTATAAATTACTCTTTACCTTTACCACAATTTAGCCACCCCTCTCCCAAGTCTTGTTTTGAAATAATAGGTTTTTTAAAAGCTGCAGGAAGATCCATGTATGAATATGCTTGCGTTTCGATAGTATAGGCCCATTTTGACACATTGTTCTTAGAACTAAAAAGAAAGGGGCACCAATAAGCAGGGGGAAACATAGGGCAAATCATATAATTGGTAGCCAAATGGATCCATATTACATGCTTCTTGATAAGATGTAAGGGGGGTGTAATTTCCTCCAAACATGACCACATTTGGTACAGGCATCCCAGTTATGAGCGCATTCTGATCATGGGCCCCTTGATGTTTCTGAGAAGAAAATAACCTTCATTTTTTTTTATAGTGACAACATTATCCCTTGTTCACAGAATTAGCTATAGGCAGTGCTACCATACTGTGTATGGAACAATTTCGCCAGTACATCAGAATGTACAAGGTTTCCTATGACATGGGGTTCAAAGCATAAATCAAAGCTACAGATAAAACTCCAGTTTCCTAAAGCACTCCCAGTGTGCTCTGTCACTCTCCCAATGTGTTTGGGAAATGCAGCCATGCTTTGTTCCCGAACTGCTTGGGAATGTCACATCTTGAGTCTAACAGCTGCAGCTCATTCCCTTGAACTTTGGTCTCTTTTATGATTTTTTCCAGTCTTGCTGTTACCAATATTCTACGGAAGGTTGCGGAGCAGAGAGAAAGCAGAGGAGAAAGACCTTGATACCAGGCAGCTTCAGTAAGATCATATGTTAACATTCTGCTGATTGACTAGTAATTGTTGTTTTAACAATTGCATGACAGAAAGCATTCAGCAGGTACGCTAGGTTCCTGTTCTTTGTGCCTTGAAAGACTGCACCTGTTGGATCCTGCTTTGTGGGTTAGGCTTGCCAGGCCCCGTAGCTCCACTGATGGGAGCTTTGCAGGGCTGTGGCTGCAGTGCACGGTGTGCTCGCGTGCCTGGCGCAGCATGCGCGCGCACCCCACGCAACACACCTACGTCACTTCTGGGTTTACCCGAAAGTGATGCGGACACTCTAGTGATCTCTGCTAAAACTCTATGGTTTTCATAGAGTTTTAGCGGAGGTTGCCAGAGCATCCGCATCACTTCCGGGTAAACCCGAAAGTGACACGCGCATGCATGCATGCATTGCCCGCTGGCTCTCAGCTGGTTGGCGGGCAGCCCTGTGGATTGGCGGGATTTTACCCGCCATCACTGGGCACTTGGCAACCCTGTTCTGGGGTGGGGGACAGTGGGACTTCATTGGTAACATCCTGTCTATGAAACCTTCTTTTGTAACCTGAGGCTCTCAAGGCAATGAGGTTTCTTGCCCCCTTTTAAAAAAATCACTCATGTAGTAATGGAAAACATCAAGTTCAGGAAGGAAAGTGGGCTCCTTTAAATATTTCAATTCTTCTGCTCTGATATGCTTTAAGTGAAACAGACCCAGACCAATAAATCACCTTCTCTGTCTATAGGCAACCACCTGATTTAGTGCTATCAACAGTACAGATGCTTGGTGATAACATTGTAGGTGTTTTAACTTTTTGTACACTAATGGAAAACAGTTGTGAAGTGCTGTGAGTGTAAGGGACCAGGCAAGGCTGAGGTAATATAGGATTCAGACACTAGAATTATGTAGAGTAGGGTGGGGGGCAAGCTACCATAGACTTACACAGGAATCAGTTCTGTGTTTGGGAGCAAGAAATCTGATTGGGAAGGCAAACTAAAGGAAAAGAACAAGAAGGATTCAGTCCATGAATCTGCCCCACTGACCTGACAGGAGGAGCAGCTGAGAATAATTTGCACGCAGCTCACTGGCCCCGGTCTTTCGGCAGCTCTTGCAGAAGGAAACGGGAAGACAGTTTTGCTCAAATTATGACCCAAAGCAAGCGTTTATTATGGAACAACCTTACTTGGTACTTTTATTTCTGCTTGTATTGCACCCTCTAGGGACTTTCCCTTGGAGACTGTTGCCTCTACAGAATTCTTGTTTCTGGTCTTATCTATTTGATTGACTGTTCTACGCCTCCTGTCTTGAATTTACCTGGGACTTCATTCCGGTCTAGACTGGATTCTACTAAGAGTTAAAGCTTTCTCAGGAAGAGAAGCAAGAGGAAGAAGCACTGCTGAGTGGAATGCACAGATTGCCCCCTGATGCTCTTCTTGTGCTGGAACAGCTCCCTCAGTTGACTTGCAGGAAGTCCCTTCCCTCAAATAATGGTAAAAGAACCAGGAAAGAAAACGAGAGTTGTTTTTCTTCCCTCTTTCACCTAGAGGGTAACCTGTGTGTCCATTAATTCACCCCATCTAGGATTTTTTAACAGCTTCCTAAACTGTGACAATTCCTTTTAAAGAATGAGAGTATCATCTTACAGGAAAATTTCTGGCTAAAAAATAATTAGTAGTGGCTAGTAGGGCTGTGCACCTTTCCCCCAAAATTTTCAAAAACATCCAAAAAAGCTGAATATAAGGTATTTGGCTTTTTTGAATAATTGAAAATGTTGGGGTTTATTAAACCCAAAACCAAAAAAAAATGTGGTGTGGTTCTGTGCCATCTGCCCCCTCGGAAATCTATGTGGAATTTGAAGGAGGCCCAGTGTTCAGATCTCCGCTGCCTGCCACCTCCGCAGTCCACGTGGACTTTGGAAGCAGCAGGCAGCAGTGATCTGAATTCTGGGACATTTGGATACCTGCCACCTGCTGCCTCTGAAGTCCATCTGGACTTCAGAAGTGGCAGGCAGCAGCGAGGACTCAGCCAGCAGGCAAATAAGGGGGGGGGAGGAGGAGAGGGGGAAAATGGCATGGGATTTTTCATGTGGAGGGTTGGTTTGGTTTTAGCCAAATGCTAGTGGTTTGGTTTTAGCCAAAGGCTAGTGCCCCTCTCCCAAAGTGGCATAGGAATTCCATCCATCTGAACCTTTCAACTTGGCCTTCCTGGTAGATGTTTCAAAAGGACTGTCATCTTATCATGCTTTGTTTATGGAAAATAATCCCCTTTTAGCTATTGTGACAACAGGAAATTGCTTGAAGGGATAAAAGTTAACTTCAAAAAGTTATTATACATTCAGAGAAGGGGTTCATTATAAATCGGTAAAGCTTCTGAACTCCAAAATTGCTGTATTCACTAAGCTTACTACATGTAGATATTTGGCTGTATACATTTCTACTTATCAGGGAACAGCTGATTTTCCGATTATTTCTTTGACACTGCACCTGGAAAGATGGGTGCCTACTTTTACCACCTCCTGTGCCAAGAGAAAGAGGCCCTCTTTATTACCGCATAACAGCTGTAATGCAGTACACAGATTCTGAAGAATTCCAGGAAAAAAACGGTCACATTCTAAAGAAGAAAGTGAAAATGAGGAATATATATGGAAGACGAGACATGAGTAGGCTAAGATACTGAAGTGGAGCAGGGAAACCTTTGGATAGAACTCCAGAGCTGGAACTCGGTATAGACTTATTCTTGAAGTCTTTGTAGTTCTACAGCAGAAAGGCCATAGCTTGAGATGGGATGAATAAATATATTTTCCAGTTTTATTTAACCATCACCTCATATTGGCTCCCAATTAGATAGGAGATAATTCTGAATTTCACAACCCATTATTATTTTCACACCATTATCTGTTTCCACACAGCAATCCCTCCAACGTGTATGCCGCATGGACAATTCTGCAAACCCAAAAATGAAAAGTGAAGAGCCAAAAGAATGGACAAAAATATGAACAGGTTCAAATCCCTACTTGCCATGAACCTCAGTGGGCAACCTGGGCTAGTCACACATTCTCAACCTAACCTACCTTACAGCATAGTTATGAGGATAACAGGAAGGATGGAAGTCATCCTGAGCTTCTTGGAGGAACTGGGGGGGGGGGATTCCTAATACCTGGGAAAGCGGCTGTAAAATAACAACATTTTGAGGAATCAATGGAGACCTACGCAGCACTGAAGTTATGATGGTAGCTTGTCACCCAGGCAGGGAATCTGTTTCTCTTGCTAACTTTACACCCATAGAATGTAGAAAGGAAGAATAGCTGAAAATATCTCTGAGAAGATGCAAAGTGTATTAGCCCAGTCTCAGAGAGTCCCCACATATTCAGGAGTAGGGAAAGGATTTCCTTATCAGCAGGTGAAGTTTCCAAATATACCTATGTCCTGAAATCTTTTTTTAAAAGTCACTTACCTGTATCAAGGTGTTCCCAAATACCTCCGACAGTAATGATTTATACGGAAATGTTGATTTAGCGTAAATAGGAAGTGAGTGATGTTCAGGTGACTTTATATCCTGTGTTTAAAATGTGGAAAAAAAATGTCATTTTGCTATTCAGCACCATTCTTCACAAAACTGAGCTGAAGACTAAAATGGCCTTTCTAACATTCAGAACATTTGACAAATCCCTTTTTTCGATGCTGAACATTTTAGCGGTTGACACACACACACACACACACATATATAAAGTTTTTAAATAGTCATGCAGAAAGTACAGCTGGAAATACTGCTAGCCGCTTATCAAATCCCCAGTGAGAATAAAAATAGATAACAGTTAATGAGAGTGTATAGGCACATGTATGGGGTTACGTTAACAGTCAAAGCTGCAAATATTTTTTAAAGCTACACTAGACTTCATTGTATACATTAGGGGATGTAGATGAGATCAATCAAATACATTTAGGAATGCAAGCTTCTGATTAATATGGATAGAAAATATAATTCAGTCTAGGAATTAATATATGCTGAGCTATTGTAATAAATGTATACAAGAAGATTTCTAACTTAATTGGGATTTTTTTTTTTGGGTTACTATTAGAAAAAGTGGTATTTGGATCATACAAGTTTTATATTAATGTTTAAGCATAACTAATATATGTGACTCCCAAGCCAATTATTAATTTTTGAGAATGGAAAAATGCTAAATAAATAAATCATACACCCAAATAGTTATTTCAGTGTTCCAAGTGTTTCATACACATTGTTCAAGACTTTCTATTGTTTGGCTCCATCATGAACCAAATGGGAGGCTTCAACCAAGAAATCAGAATTAGATTGAGATTGGGAAGGGCAGCCATGAAGGAGCTAGAACAAATCCTTAAGTGTAAGGATGTGTCTTGCAACCATGATCAAGTTAATCCATGCCATGAGAAAAGTTGACAGGAAGAAAGTAGATTCCTTTGAAATGTGGTGTTGAGGGAGAATGTTACTGAGATTGTGGACTGCCAAAAAGAC
The DNA here is from genome assembly GCF_029931775.1 of Euleptes europaea. Lineage (NCBI taxonomy): Eukaryota > Metazoa > Chordata > Lepidosauria > Squamata > Sphaerodactylidae > Euleptes > Euleptes europaea. The sequence continues at coordinate 74,108,848 of NC_079316.1, forward strand.
AAATAAGAAGGTTCTTGATCAAATCAAGCCTGAACTGTCCCTAGAAGCTAAAATGACTAAACTAAATGACTATTGTACTTTGGTCACATTATGAGAAGACAAGAATCACTGGAAAAGACAATCATGCTTGAATGCAGCAGGGAAAGAGGAAGACCCAATATGAGATGGATCGACTCTATAAAGGAAGCCACAGCCCTCAGTTTGCAAGACCTGAGCAAGGACACTGATTCATGGGGTCATCATGAGTCGAAAGCAACTTGATGGCACTTAACACACGCACAGTTCATACAACAGTTCTGTAAACTAAACCAGTATTATTCTTATATTACAGAGGGGGACTGAGAGATGGCTTGCCTTAGGCCACCAAGCGGCTTGAGGCAGAAGTGAGATCTGAACAATGGGCCTCCTGGCCACTATGCTAGACCATCTACTTGAGGACCATGGGTTACTTCTATTATTCAACTTATTTCTATTACTCAACTAAGCGCAACACATTTTTGTCAATGCTGGATGAATGAAAGAGATTCATGCACTGATGGAAGAGTTTCTTGCATCAGCAAAAGGCACCTTGAATCAATTCGATGAGCCATGGATGGATGGCGCTTGCCATCCTTAGTTCAGCAGTGTGGTAGGATGCAACTTTATTGTTATTTCTAATAATAAAGAGAGATCTCACTGAGACACCCATTCGTGAAAGACCCAGTTGTGAACACATGAAGCTGCCTTATACTGAATCTGATCATTGATCTACTGCAGGGGTCCCCAGCTTTCCTGGTGCGCACCAAGTGTTTTTACACCGTGGGTGGAATCAGGTGGGGCTCCTGTCCAGCAGGGCTTTTGGTTGGCCACTGGGGATCTGGTGGGCCATGCAGGTTTAATAACTTTGTTTTGGTGACAGCTGCCACCACAATGTTGGTTTTATTCTCTCTCACACTCATTTTCCTCAGTATATTAAAAAAAATTATTTTATTTAACATATACCCCACCCTCTCCAGGTAACAGCCTGGCTCCGAGCTCCTTTTTTCCTCTGAACTTAGGCTTCCTCTGTGTGTGTGGCTCTGCCTCCTGTGGCAGCCATTTTGTGATTGCACCCACCACCCAGTGTCAGAATTTCAAAGGTGCCCATAGGTTCAAAAAGGTTCGGGACCCCTGATCTACTATATTGGGAAGGAACTGGAATACTATTATGATTCTGAAGAGCTATAGGGAATTGTTCACAGGCAGTCATGACTGCTCGTGTTTTGTTCTTTGTCTGAACTCACAACTACATGCAGGCCCTGGCCTGTTGTTGATAAGGCACCAGCATAGTTAGAGACAGCTCTGCCTAACAGGAAGTAGATAAAGGATTGAAAAGCATAGATAAGAACCAATGTAAACAGGGAGTGTGCCAGTATGAACTTTTTCCACACAGCCAGGAGATGGGAAAGGGGCTGGCTGCCCATGGCTTGGTGGGGCTGAGAGAAGTGAGCTTACATAAATCTGTACGAGGCTTTTTCTCTTTGGACTTCACTGTGGACATGACTATGCCAACGTGTCCAGATGTGCCTCATAAAGCAGCTCTAGGAGTTAATCTGCTGTAGTGCTAGGGTCCCCAACATCTGGAGGGATGGTGTAAGCTCTTTTTTGCTTTGCTTTTATGACGTATCATCACCTTGCTTGTAACATGCATTAATCTTTTACTAAATTTCCCTATAATCACAACTGATTTACTACAGCCAATGTGGTGTATTGGTTAAGAGTGTCAGACTAGTACCTGGAAGACCCAGGTTCGAATCTTCATTAATTTCATGGAAGCTCACTGGGTGACCTTGGGCCAGACACACTGCCTTAGCCTAACCTACCACACAGGGTGGTTGTGAGAATTAAATGGAGGAGAGGATAATGATGTAAGCCACTTTGGGTCCCCATTGGGAGAAAATCAAGGTATAAATGAGCCAGCATTCTGTAGTGGTTAAAAGCTGTGGACTCTAATCTGGAGAACCGGGTTTGATTCTCCTCCACATGAGCGGCGGACTCTAATCTCGGTAACTGGGTTGATTTCCCCACTCCTACACATGAAGCCAGCTGGGTGACCTTGGGCTAATCACAGTTCACTCCAAAGTCTCTCAGCCTCACCTACCTCACAAGGTGTCTGTTGTGGGGAGAGGAAGGAAAGGAGATTGTGAACCAGTTTGATTCTCCTTAAAAAGTAGAGAAAGTTAGCATATAAAAACCAACTCTTCTTCTAATGTTTTAATGTTTGTTACCTGCTAGGGAACTATTACAGTGGAAGTTACCACAGAGGAGATGGTTTTAATTTTTGTTTGGATCGAATTGAAAGTATCTCTTTTGACTCAAGGTGGTTAACAAAGCAGTAATAGAGCCAGCGTGGTGTAGTGGTTAAGAGCGGTGGTTTGGAGAAGTGGAGTAAGATCTGGAGAACTGGGTTTTATCCCCCTCTCCTCCGCATGAGCAGCGGAGGCTAATCTGGTGAACTGGATTTGTTTCCCCACTCCTACACATGAAGCTGGGTGACCTTGGGCTAGTCACACTCTTTCAGCCTCATCTACCTCTCAGGGTGTCTGTTGTGGGGAGGGAAAGGGAAGGTGATTGTAAACCAGTTTGATTCTGCCTTAAATGGTAGAGAAAGTTGGCATATAAAAACCAACTCTTCTTCTAATAGCTGGAAGGACTCAAAACAAACAGAAATCTCCAGTAACCAGATTAAAAGCAAGATTAACAATGCAAAGGCACAGTTTAAAACAACAATAATATGTCATTGTGGATCCATAATTGTGGACACAATCTATACATAATTATGATTATAACTTATTTGTGAAAAAAATAATCTCATAAACCTGTCTTGAGCCTCCTTGAGGGGGGGGAGCCAAAATATCCCACTATAGGCTATAACCATCCTTGATTTCTGAGAAAAATCCCAGCCCAACTGCTATCTAAGCTGGTTCTGCCTGCACTTCATTGTTTTAATACTTTAGTGCCTTCAAGGTTTTGTATACCTGTACATGCTGCAACAAAACTCTGGGAATCTCAAATAGATTTGGAATGGCAAGAACCAATTTTGAATGGCAGGAACTACAATATTTAACCAATATTCTTGTAGGATTATCCCATTCCCCCCTGTAAATTTTGGTAAGAGACATCAATGAGACAGAATAGAATGTTTCATGAAGGCCTAAGCTGATGTAACAATGCTCATCTTAGGGAAAACCAGGAAAAAAAACTAAGCATCTTAACATTTAGAAGGAACATAAAACACAAATTCCTCCTGAGATAAGAAGCCTGGTGCCATTTTGAAAAGGGGAAACAGATGAGGACAGTGACGGTTAGAGCCTCTGGGCTAGACATGAAGGATTATCAGGTCCTGTGGACTATTTCCCTCTCTTTATCTTTATGGCAACTATTTATGATCTTTCAAAAAAAAAAATCAGTCGATCTGGCACACACATGCCCAAACATCTGTGCGGCAACTATGTGAGACTGTTAGCGTGCCACTTCTGATCCCTCTGCAGAAAGCCCATGTCAGATGCTGTGGTCAGACAGCTGTAATGGGGGAATCCATTGGAGAGCAAAGTCCACAGTATTCCTTTTAAAACATGTGTGTATGGGCGGCGGGGGGGGGGGGGGAGATCACTCCAGCTGTCAAGATGTCTTTTCTTCCTTCCCCCATCCACCCCAAACTCCTTAAAAAAATCTAATCTCTACTGGATTTATTTCAGATCAATTTACAAGCTTGGCGAATAGAGAAAACGGCTTTCTAAAATAAATGATATTTTAAACTAAACTAAAAAGAGAGAACCTGCCAAGCAGGTTTTCCCAAGTTCTCATGGCTCCTACATTATGTGACTCACTTCTTGGATCAAGTTCCCAGCTTGAATTCCAAATGACCTGGAAGCCATCCTAAACTAATGTGGATGCAGGCATTTCAAAGCCCCAACTCCACCGATAGTGACAAGGATGAGACAGGAGAACTAAAGAAGACAAATAGGAATTCAGAAAGAGGCCAAGCGCTGTGTTTTTCAATTGTTTGAACAACCCAAAAAGGCTCCCAGGTTCCCACTACCAAATTCGGTGAGTCTCTTCAAGTCCTAAAAGCGTCTCAGCTAGCACACATGAGTGGCATTTTATAAGGAAGGGGATGTCATACTGTGTATAAGGTTAGTTACTACACATGTACATCTTTATGGAGGCTTCTGAATATCTTGATTCAGCCTCTCTCTGTAATGCCAAGTATCTTATAAAGATAGAGCGGAGTCTGCTTTTCTTTTCCAGCTGAACAGTAGAAATCTCAGTGAGGGCTTTGTCACAGGGTAATCAGCATTGGGCAGTCTGTGCTTCCAGGGGCAATATCTACATCAACCGTAAAGCGCGCCAAGAATAAGAAGATAATTACTTGGCCAAACAAGTGCATTTTTGTTAATAAGATTAAAGTCTTTAATGTTGCTGTTTGGGGGAAGTTGAATGCTTCCTTATTATTAAGTATTTAAAAAGTCTCTGATTTGTAACGTAAGTAATATGCCAATGTAAATTAGCGCTATGTTGAGAAGAGAGACGACAGATGTTTTTAGAGTTTTCATGCTACTATTATTAAAACCAGTTCTGCGAGACATGGCCGTATCTTTATTATCCGTGAAACACAAAGTTAGCAAGACGTAAATGATTTATTTTTCTTTTCCTCGCATATTTAAGAAGATTTGCCATTGTCTTAAAATGCTAACATCCTTATGGTTGCCAAATTAAATTTTCTGCTTTCTGTCTGGATGTTGCTAAATCAAACAGTCCTGAGTTTCAAACTGCTGATCCCCCACCCCTGTTTTAAAGAGGTGATCCTTTTATTGTTTTTAATGGCTCTTATTGATTTTGAGATGTTTATTGATAGTTTTTATCTTTGTACATCAACTCTCAAGCCCTACGGTTATGAAGCAAGGGAGAAACAAACAAATAAATAAGATTCTAAAATGCAATGGTGAATCAGTTGGTGCCTCTGCAAAACTCAAATTCAGCCACTGAATCATCTTATGGCTGTAAGCAAAATTACAAATTCAAGATGTGCATTCAGTCTATAAATAAGCCAAAGCCAATCCAAATACGCAGTAGCCCTGTTCATATGTTACTATGAATGTATGTATATCCCACATGCATGTCCATGCATCTGTTTGTAAGAAAGCCAATGTGTGTTCACACAAGTGAAACTGGGGTTTCAAACCCTGCCCTCCTCAGGCTCCACCCCAAAAATATCCAGGTATTTCCCAACCCAGAGTTGGCAACCCTATGTATGCATGGCCATGGAGGATGTACATATATTTATTGCAACATGTGAACAGGGGGTCAAGTTTACAGCATACACAGTGTCATGAGTCAGCCTGCTGAAGTCTCCTCAGAAGAAGAGGACCTTTAAGCAGCAGACAATGAAAGTGAGGAACCATGACAAGCAGAGCAGGCACAGACACATGAATGTTTCCCCTGCCTAAAACCACCTAGGGGCAGGGGACTCACCTGAGTCCAACAGCAGCCCTCCAAAGCCTCTGGAGCAGCAGCACTGAAGGTGCAGAACAGTCCTTCTCGAGTGTAGAAGGCGTGCTAGATTACAAGCACTACTGAGAGCACTGCCGACTGACAGCAATGAGGATAACGAGCTCCCTCCAGCAAGGAGTGCTGAGTCACCTAGCTGGAGATCTCCTGCTATTACAACTGCAGCCAATAGAGATCAGTTCACCTGGAGAAAATGGCCGCTTTGGCAATTGGACTCTATGGCATTGAAGTCCCTCCCCAAATCCTGCCTTCCTCAGGCTCCACCCCAAAGAGGGTGAAGAGGGCAGCCCTAGATCTCTGTGTGTCTTGACCCTAGACTGAACCCTGACTATTCTCTTGGACAATGTTTTTGCTACTTGGAACTGAACTCTACAGATAACTCAGCTTCGACTTTGGATTGCTCTTGACTCTGCTTCCCTGCCTCTGACCCTGGGACTTGACACACAGATTCTACGTGCACTCGCTGTGATTTGTGAACCGGTCTAATGTATGTTAATTTCAGAAGGATAAATGGTCTGAATGAATGTCCTCCTAGTTTCAGATCCAAAATATTTAGGCCAAATCTTTCAGTTTTTCTGGCAGTGTTGTGATGTCTACAGCTGCTCTTTGCTCTCCCTTCCCATTTCGCAGAAGAAGCAAGGGGCAGAAGAAGGCGGTGAATGGGAAAAGTGACTCAACAGATGCAAGTCTGAGAAGGCACACAGGTCACCCAAGCAGCTAGGGTTGCCAACTGTGGCTTGGGAAATTCCTGGAGATCTAAGGGTGGTGCCTGGGGAGGGCAGAGTTTAAAGAAGGGAAGGACTCACCCGGTTGTGACACCACAAAGTCTGTCTTCCAGAGCTCGCATTTTCTCCATGGAAACGGATCTCTGTATTCTGCAGATTAGCTGTAATCCTAGCAGAACTCCAAGGCCCACCTGGAGGTTGGTAACCCTGCAAACAGCCCATGTCTGCACTGTATAGTGTTGTCTCTGATGGGTGGTTTTAAGCACTGTGTTTTCCCCAGTAATACTGCTGGATCACAGGCTTTGGAAGGTCTCTTAACTGGGGCATAGCTTCCTGGAACTGTTCCACCTATTGGACATTAGTCTGATTGCTAGAGCGGAGATGAGGTACAGCAGGTTGAGATTAGGGTTGCCAGTTCTGGATTGGGAAATACCTGGAGATTTTGGGGGGTGGAGCCTGAGGAGGGCAGGGTTTGGGGAGGGGAGGAACTTCAATGCCATAGAGTCCAATTGCCAAAGCAGCCATTTTCTCCAGGTGAACTGATCTCTATCGGCTGGAGATCAGTTGTAATAGCAGGAGAGCTCCAGCTACCACCTGAAGATTAGCAACCCTAGGTGAGATAGAGGCATACGTTTTGAGCATACCCAATTTTCCCCCTCCAAGCTCACTGTGTAGCACCTCTGGGAAAAGAAGCGGAGGGTGTTCTTGTGTCTTCTACAAAGCAGAAGAGCTACCATACCACTGAAGTCAGTGATGCACCAGTCTTTTTGTCCAGTCTGGATAGGCAAAACACGTGTTTACTGTGCAAAGACTGAGAATGGATCATTCTCTAGTATGGTACTTACACTTTTGTCTACTAAATAGCCAAGATTTTCCCTTTCTGGGCAATTTCTAAACATGAACCCACAAAGACAAGTAGAATTAAAAAGAAATAGTTCATGCCCACCATTTTGTTTTGTTTTTTGTTTTGGCTTTGAAATATATCAGAATTGTGATCACTGTTTATAACCATTAAGGTTGCCAGCTCTGGGTTGGGAAATACCTGGAGATTTTGGCAGTGGAGCCTGAGGAGGCCTGGGTTTGGAGAGGGGAGGGACTTCAATGCCATAGAGTCCAATTGCCCGAGTGGCCATTTTCTCCAGGGGAACTGATCTTTATTGGCTGGAGATCAGTTGTAATAGCAGGAGATCTTCTGGAGCTGGAAAATTACTGACAAGTATTTTTGATTTTAAAGAAATGTTCGCATTTGAAACAGGATAAAGCTCTTGTGTGTGAGACACCAGGAGAGGGGGAGGAGTACAAAAACAGTGATATATTTGCAATCGGTTATACTACCCCTTCTCCATCAGTGGGGTGTCAAAGAGAAAATACTGTTTTATTAGTAGCAGGGAAATGTGAAGCATCTATGTGAAATTTTGCAAAAAGAAAGATCTAATTTACTGGTGAGGGAGATTGCTTGACTGACATTTTTGTCTACCAATAGGCTTCAGTAAATATGGGTGGCAAATCCCAGTCCTTTCATGTTACCTGTCTAGCAGACATGCTTGATGTTTAAATCAATTACACAGACATTTAAATCCCTTTCCCATGCCAGCACATTGCCCTTTAAGCCTTTAGGTTTTTATTCTTTCCTTAGCTCATGTACTCCGCCTGCACATTAACTCTGATGTAGAGATTGGTAATAAATCATTTAGTGTCTCTGTCAAGTTAGTGGCTGTTGTTTTTAAGCGAATTGGGACCTCCCCTTTTTGTACCAGAATATCCTAATGATGGACGATGCCTGAACAAACCACCTTGTAATGTATATGTGAGGGGGAATATGGTAATATTCTGAAATGGCAATTCTCCTAAATAAATAGCACATCAGTTTACTTAAAGCTAATCATAAATGGAACAAAGTGGACCCGTGAGCATAAGTGAAACCTGAGCAGAATGCCGGAGTTAAAAGAACCCATTGTTTTCTAAGCTGACCCTGGGCATGTATCAGATTACATCTGTTAGAGTGGTTCCAATGCCAGCCCAGTATTTTTAATTATAAATATATAAAACTTTTTAATAAGATGACATTCTGGCCTCACTAAGCCTTTAAAAAGCTGGAGGTGGGCGGAGAGGGTCGAATGGTATTCCATGTGCCCCAGAGAGAGTGCCAGCACATAATGATTGAACGTTTTCCTGTAATAAATGGGGGGGGGGGAATCTGCTTTGTAAGAATGGATCCAAATCACTTGGCATTAAAAACGGTAATTTGTTACCTAGCTTCCTCCTCAAAACCGTTTCCAAGTTCTGCGGAACTTAGTTAGTAGGGGCTATAACGTTGTTTTTTTTAAAGAGGGAGGGGGGAGAAGCTGTTTTTAATTTGGGTGTGCATGCGCGTGTTTTGCTTTAGCTTTTGGCTCATGGCTCCAAAGGAGAGCTTGAGCAGCCAAAAAGCGAGAGAGAGAAAGAGAGAGAGAGAAGGTGTGTGCGTGAGCGCGCTTAGGACAAAAGCCAGATCTAGAGCCACCTTCTTTGTACCTTTCCAAATCTCAAGCCTGCTTAATTATGATTAATTGCCACATGGATAATCAGATACAGTTTCAAAAGGTTGGGAGGATAGCCCAAGGACACCAGGGAAGAAGGCAGGTTTGCCTTTGATACAAGGGGGGGGGGAACACACCACAAAAAAAACCACAAAAAAAACAACACCAAGCGCCTTCTTCAGCCCCGCAACCTTTTTCTTATTTTAACAATTCCAAACAGAATTAATGCCATCAGTATATTGTTCCTCCTCTTGGGAATCGAACTTCAACTGTACAATTTCTGCAGCTGTCACTTTTTTCAGACCTCCTGTCAATAACGCAATGTTGGGGTGCCCTTCTTCTCGGAATGAAAGCAGTTTCAAGTTTCTGCTTTATGTCTGCGCTTTCTGGGTGGTGTGACATGATGAGAAAGTACCACGCAGGAGAGAGCGGGGGAAAAAATAGCAGTTAGAAAGCTCTACTCTTGACTTAACTGGATCAAATGTAATAGACTTCCGTCTTTCTCTCCTCTTTTCCTTTGCTTGATTTAGAAAACACTGTGAAAAGTGCAGGAGATTTTTGTCTTGCCAGCTCTTTCCCCCATTTAAAATCCCTTTGGCTAAGTCAAGGATCACAGTATGTCATTTCCAGCCTAACAGAAGTGCTGGGCTTCATTCAGCTCCTATTACTAGGAGGCAAATCCCCAGGTTCCAGGCGCCAGTGTTTCTGCTTTTTTGGCTCTTTTCCCAGTATTGTTTCCTTCATTACATTCCAGAGTGCCTCTCAGCCAGTTAATGTTTGCGCTGGGAGGTCCAAATATCCAGCAATCAGCACTGAACTTCTCTCTCTCTCTTTTTTAGTTGAGAATTACAGGTTTCAAATGCAATCTCGGGCTTTAAAGGAAAACATACAGGTGAACGCCAACGCACTAATTTTCATTTTATTCACAAACTGTAATATTTGCCGCAGCTTCACCACATGCCCTCATAAAAATGGGTTGTAGAAAATGTCTGGCTTTTAAAAGATCTTATAGAGGTTGGGTTTGCTGCTTTTACCAGTTTTGGAGCAATTGCTCCTTTGTTGCCCCTCCTGGCCTCCCCCTCCCGCCTCCAACGTTACAAATACGTTGCAGGCTGGAGAGCTGCGAGCATTGTTTATTGCATGTGGCTGTTCTTAGTGATAGACTTTCGACATATGCTTTTCCATTTAGAAATCAAGCGAGCCAAAAGCAGATAAACTCAACTCAACTGAACTGGGTAATAGTTCATAATGCTGAAAGGCCAGCTTTCCTTACTCATGGCCCATTGTACTTAAATCACTTACTTCAGAATAGTTTCTAGGTGGGGATATGCCAATGAAAGCAATTCAATCTTATTGTAAATGTTGAAGGTTTAATATAGCAAAGTTTGGCAGATGGACATTTAATTTTAGCCATCCAAAGTACTACCATCCTCCGACCTCACACACCATGACAAACCTTTGTCTATTTTAAAGGACAATTCTTATTTGAATATAGCTCTAAGAAAGATACCGCCCTGATCTGGATGGCCCAGGCTAGCCTGATCTCTAGGGTTGCCAGATCCCTCTTCGCTACCAGCAGGAGGTTTTTGGGGTGGAGCCTGAGGTGGGCGGGGTTTGTGGAGGGGAGGGACTTCAGTGCCATAGAGTCCAATTGCCAAAGTGGCCATTTTCTCCAAAGGAACTGATCTCTATCTCCTGGAGATCAGCTGTAATAGCGGGAGATCTCCAGCCACCACCTGGAGGTTGGCAACCCTACTGATCTAATCAGAACTTTAGTTTCCAAGATCTGATTAGATCAGTGTTGAGCAGGGTTGACCCTGGTGAGTTCTTGGATGGGAGGCCACCAAAGAAGTCCAAGGTTGCTATGCAGACAGAGCAGGCAACGACAAACCACCTCTATTGGTCACTTGCCTTGAAAACCCTACAGGGTTGCATAAATTGGCTGTGACTTGATGGAACCTTCTACCACCAACAAGAAAAGATAGTACATGTCCACTATTCATGTACATATCCACAACACTACCCAGAACAAAATAAAAAGCAGACTAGTTTCTCAAGTAGTCTTGCAAATGACCTTGCATCTTCATAAGGCATCAGGCAGCTCTTTATTCTGCTTGGATCCAGCTTGCCTGAGGGCCAAACTTCATGCTTGTTGTTTCTCCAGGTAGCCTTCCTCTATAGTAATAGTATAAGGGCCTTCCTTTTCTTTTCAGCCACTGAACACTTATACATGTACAACAGTCAAAGTCAGGACAGCTATAATCTACTCAAGGTCAGGATTCAGAGCAGAAAAATAATGCAGAGGTACACAGCAGAGCCCCGTGGTGCAGAGTGTTAAGCTGCAGTACTGCAGTCAAAAGCTCTGATCACGACCTGAGTTCAACCCCGACGGAAGTTGGTTTCAGGTAGCCGGCTCAAGATTGACTCAGCCTTCCATCCTTCCATGGTCGGTGAAATGAGTACCCAGCTTGCTGGGGGTAAAGGGCAGATGACTGGGGAAGGCACTGGCAAACCACCTCGCAAACAAACTCTGCCTTGGACATGTCGGGATGTGACATCACCCCATGGATCAGGAATGACCCGGCGCTTGCACAAGGGGACCTTTACCTTTACCTTTACACAGCAGAAAAAGCAAGAGGTAAACAATACAGTAAGGCTTTAGAAATTTTCAGTCATGGCCCATATAATATCAGTTTTATAGAACACAGTAGTTCGGAAGAATTCTGTGCATGTTGGCTTCCATTTATATTAAAGGGTTGAGCCAGCAAGATGTAGTGGTTAAGAGCGTTGGACTCTAACCTGGAAAACCGGGTTGATTCCCCACTCCTCCACATGAGCAGTGGACTCTAATCTGGTGAACCAGGTTTGTTTCCCCACTCCTATACATGAAGCCTGCTGGGTTACCTTGGGCTAGTCACAGTTTTCTCAGAACTCTCTCAGCCCCACCTGCCTCACAAGGTGCCTGTTGTGGGGGAGGGGGAAGGTGATGATTGTAAGCCGATCTAAGACTCCTTAAAGGTAGAGAAAATCTGGGTATAAAAACCAACTCTTCTTCCTCTTCCTCCTCCTCTTTTAAAAATATATTTGTATTTTTGCCACAGGAATTCTGTACCTAAAACAACATACTGCATGGTGGTGCATGGTTTCAGTTGCTACAGTGGCTTAAATGAAGTTGTCTGCCCCATATGATACCAAAAATAGTGATATCTATGATTCAGGGTCTCCGTCCCAAACAGCAGCACACAAGGTACCATTTATTCTGTTTAGCTGCCCTTGGGCACAGCTTGTGTAACAAGTTTATCCTGATATGCAGCATTATTTTTAATGCCATTCTAGCTCTGGTACATAAGGTATGTAGGTCTCCACAGAAGTAACTGATTGTTGTGGTATCAATTAATAGAGTGGATCCTACAAATCCATTCCACTAGCAGTGGTGCTTTCCTCTGGCCCAAGAAACATTTCCACTATTGTGTCCAGGAAAAGCTGCTTGGTCTGGATATAAGGAACATCACTAGGCTTGCCAGGCCCTGTAGCTTCACCGGCAGGAGCTTTCAGGGGCTGTGGCTGCGGTGTTCGCGCACACCCCACACAACGCGCCTATGTCACTTCTGGGTTTACCCAGAAGCGACGTGGACGCTCTAGCGATCTCGGCCAAGATTTTCAGAGCATCCGTGTCACTTTCAGTTTAGTTGGCCGACGGGCAGCCTGGTGGATCGGCGGGATTTTACCCACCACCACCAGGCACTTGGTAAACCTAGACACCACTAGTGTACTAGATCCATGCATCCAATTCAAGGCTTTTATGCTGCTGCATATGTGAAGCCCAGTGTTATTACCAATGCACCCGGAATGTATTCTGCTTTCACCTAGCATGTTGCATCAGTTAAAGGAATTGTATGGTAAAGGAAGTATTCACATTGTATGATGTGCTGTTACTATGATGGTCTTGCCTCCTCCTAAGCAGTCCTTTGCATGCTTGCAAATGCAAACACATACCACAGTGCATGTTGACTTGTGGGAGAGCTGCTTTCAAGTTACAAGACAAGAAACCAGTTGTTAACACTGATTAAGCAGTACAGATCTTGTGATCACTGTCCTGGGGACCATAATTTTATAGATTTCACGATTACCTTCTATTGCTATCCATAGCAGCCTCCTATTTTTTCTATACTACCAAAGTTTACCCCAATCAGTATTTCCCAGCAGGATCATATTTTTTGATTTTATTATGCATTCACAATATTTTTAACAAATCCCCCCCCAAAAAAAACCCAGAACAAAGAGCTAGCAGATGTTGATTTCCTCACTTAAGCACACATATTTTAGAGCATTATTTCGCTCTCATTTTCTCCCAAGACACTTCCCCTGACCTCCTTTTCTCCCTGCCTCCCCTTCTGTTTTATACAATAGTCTTCAAACTGGGGCCAGACACAGCTAATCACAGAGGACGCAACCTAAGCAAATGTGCACAGGAAAGTTTCCCTTTGACCTTAACACCTCCACTTGCATGATGAAAAACAAGAGGTCTTTTTTCAAGGTGGCACGCTGTTGTACTAGTTCTGAAAGAAAGAGCCCAGATCTCCTTTAGCAAATAAAGAAGAAGCAATTTGTTATGATCATCAAAAGAAACAAACAAAAAGAAATCACAGCCTAGAAGGCTGCTATATATTTCTGCTATAGAATACCATTTCTTTTCTCAGTGGCGGACCTACATTTTTGAGACCTTGAAACTTGAACTGTTATGGGGGGCCCTTCGCAACCAGCAACAATAGGGCAACATCCAACAAGGTCCAAAGGGTCTTGCTGCCCTTGCAAGGACCTTGAGGCCCAAATAGCAGAGAACAGGGTGGTGGGGTGGTGTCCTTGAAAATGGGCCATACAATGAGCCTCTTCCCAACAGCAACGAGGTCTGGATAACCGCTGTTATTTTCTTCAGTGGGGTTGTTCAGTGGCAGATGTATTGGTTCATTTTTCTAATAGAGAGGTAAAAGGTTATCAGAAGGGGCTCATTAGGATAAAGAGGTGAAAATCTGATTTTTGGTGTTAAAATGCACAAGTGAGACGAGTGCAGCTTGAATTGAGAATTCAGATGTCTTTTTATGGTTCCAATTGGCTCTAGCCTAAGGGCTGAGCTATAGAACTATTAAGTCATGTACCAACGAGGGATTCAAGGATCCGGCTGCCAAAATGTAAGCTATGAATACATTCTGACGAGCTCAGTGAAACCATACAGCTGGGGGTTCGGGCACGGCAAGCCCCCGAGAAAATGTTGAAATCTGACCAATTACAGGGACATTTTGAGGCCATATGAAATGGGTATTAGAGCATATTCTAAGGTCAATATTAAGTACTTCAACCCATTGGCTTATGATTGTATCACTGATATAGCCTTATTTTAATAATGAACACTTTAAAAAACTCAATCAATTTAAAAAAAAGTTGCCCCTCCAGGATTAGGGGCCCTGAAGCTTAAGCTTTGTTAGTTTCATAGTAGATACACCATTATCTGTTCTATGGAGGCTACTGTCCTAACTTTACCATTTGAGATTAGAAGGCAAGATTTAAGAATCTCTTTATCACCACACACAGAATTATATCTAGCAATTCAGAAACAACCTATGCATTTGTGCGTGTGTGAAAAATGCCATCCAGGAAGTGACTGGATATAACCAACTGGCCATGGACAAGGAGGCAATTCACACAGAATATTCAAACGATTTTCCTGCAGCTAACACACATACACAATGGACATGGTGAAGAAATGTATGAACATGGCCTTGGTTTGTTTCTTTTCAGTTTTGCATGCTGCTGTTGGAGGGAAGGTGACATGGTATAGCCTGATCTTGTCAATCTCGAAAGCTAAAGATGGTCGGTACTTGGGAGACCACCAAAGGAGACTCTGCAGAGAAACGCAATTACAAATTATTTCCTAAGGAGGAGGTTGTTCAGAGGTGGATTGTTGAATCTGTGAGGAGGCTGTTTGTTTGAGTTTGTTCTGTTCAGTGCTGTGGTGAAAGTATTCCTTCAAACGTAGATGACGGAAAAATGCCTCCAGGTCTCCACAGAGTTGTACTGTCTGTGTGGATTTAGTGGGCCAGAAGGATAGGCCTTTTGAAAGGACAGATTCCTCTGCCAAGGTGAGAGTATGCTGGGAAAGGCTGACAAAAGGGCTGTTGAAAAAAAATTCAGTAAAGTTTGGCTTCGGCAAAATTAGGCCCTTTTAAATTCAAATTTAAAGTCCGAACTCCCCTACTTCGAATCCCTGAAATTCGGCGGGAGATCCAGAGTTCAGGGGAAAATTCGGCCCGGTCTTTGAAGTGCTGGGTGCCGCCTGCCCAGGCAGCGCTCACCACTTCAAAGAGTCGGGAAGGGGGTGGGGGTCTTTAAAGAGCCCCCCGCAGGCCTTCATGGGGCTTCCATGAAGGCGCGCGAGGGGCTCTTTAAACAGATCTGCGCCTTCCAGCTGGAAGGCGCAGATCTGTTTAAAGGCCCCCCCGCGCACCTTCAGGGAAGCCCATGAAGGCACGGGGGGGCAGAGGGGTTTAAAGACCCCCCCGCCCCTCTTCCTGGGACTCCCAGGAAGAGGGGCAGTGGGTTGTCAAGCCCCTCTGCACTGTCTGTGCAGGCAGGGCAGAGGGGTTTAAAGACCCCCGCCCCTCTTCCCGGGACTCCACTGTGCTGTCTGTGCAGGCAGTGCAGAGGGGTTTAAAGACCACCCCGCCCCTCTTCCCGGGACTCCCGGGAAGAGGGGTGGTGGGTTGTCAAGCTCCTCTGCGCTGTCTGCGCAGGCAGGGCAGAGGGGTTTAAAGAGGGGTTTAAAGGCACAGATCTATTTAAAGGGCACCCCGTGCGTCTCCAGGGAAGCCCCCTGAAGGTGCATGGGGGGGGAGATCTGTGCCTCCCGGCTGGGAGGCACAAATCTATTTTAAGCCCCCCCCCCCCGAGAGCCTTCAGGGAAGCTCCCTGAAGTTGTGTGTGGGGGAACAGATCTGTGCCTTCCAGCTGGAAGGCGCAGATCTGTTTAAAGGGCCGAATTCGCTGAATTTATTCGGGAACACCCCGAACTCGCCAAAATCGGCTCCCCGTTTCCCCCCCTTTTTTGAGTTCGGTTCAATCCGAACCAAAAAACCGCCAAATCGGGGGAAATTCGGCTGTTTTTTGGTTCAGGCCGAACCGAATCGACAGCCCTAACAATACTGTTGGTGAGGGTGTTGTGACCAGGTGTGCTTTGCAAAAGGTTGGAAAGTTTTTTGTCTTTCTGCTTTTGTAGGGTAGTTTGTTGCATATTGTAGATATCTTGTCTCCTGTTGTGAAAGGATTGTCAAAGTATATGAAGAAATCGGTTCTTGTAGGTTATCCAGGCTGTGTGACCGTGGTCTTGGTATTTTCTTTCCTGACATTTCGCCAGCAGCTGTGGCAGGCATCTTCAGAGGTATAACAGAGGTGTTAATCCTCTGAAGATGCCTGCCACAGCTGCTGGCAAAACTTCAGGAAAGAAAATACCAAGACCACGGTCAAACAACCCGGTTAACCTACAAGAACCAATGAACTCTGACTGTGAAAGCCTTCGTCAATATATGAAGAAAGTCCCATAGGTATTCATTCTGTTATCATCATACATGTATAGACTGTCAATTTTTTCAAATATTTGATCTTAAGCGACAGCACATATCCCTTCTTTCAGTTCAAGTATGTTCCTAAGAAATGTTCGAATATTTAATAGACTCACACCATGTTGACATGTAAGACTGCACATGGCAAGCATATAGAAAAGATCTAAGTGACAGCCAGGTGATTGATGATGTCACATGACAGCTCATGACTGAACAGAAAAACTGGCTTGCACTGGACTGAGCTAGATGGTCCTGGAGACAAGGCAGCCAACTGCTGATTGGCTGGGGGACTATGCCAGTTATGTATATAAGTGTACTATGTGTGTATTTGGTTGTGGGTTGAGAGAAGTAGATGCTTTGCGAAGCACTTTGACACTGAAATAAAATAGCACTTTTGTATACGTGCTGACTCTGCGGTATTCACTCGCCTCTGGGGTGTCTGATACTTCTTCCAAACACCAACACACCAGTCTGACCCTTAATCTTTCTGAGCACTCATTTGTTCAGCAAATGAAAGGAACTAATTTGAAATAATTCACACATGTCCACCTATGCTTCAAAAAGCACTTAATTTGTAATGGTTTCGCTAAAACCTTGTGGTGACGCATGTGCTCATAATAATTATGAGAGATTGGTATTCTCACCAGTTGTTGTTTTAAAAGATGTGTAAAAGTAAGGCAAGATCAGCCTTAAGGAAAGCTGAATTCCTCTGTCGCTGGCAAAATGCTTAAAGGGGTAACTTAAAGCAAGGGTTGGAAACTTCATCTGGAGGGGGTCAGATCTTCCTGTCTCCTCCAACTGCAAACTATCTACAGAAACCTCATATAGACTGGCTATGGCCCTGATTACAGGGCAGACCTTGCCAGCGATCCTAAGGACACTTCCCTGGTAGTAAGCCTCATGGAATAAAATGAGGCTTACTTCCAAGAAGACCTGCATCGGATTGCTTCCGTAGTACTATAACAACCCATTTGTACCAAAGGAAAGGTTGAAGAGCTACAATTAGTACTTTTTGAGTAAATTACGTTCAGGACGATACTTAAGAAGGTTACATGAATATTAGGATAAGGGCATCACAATTATACAAAGAAGCCTGCAGAGAAAAGATTACATTGTTCTGACAACAACATTTTTCAAATATTTAGGTCTTTCATATTGTTAATTTAAAGTGTGAGATTAAATATTTTATGCAAATATTAGACAACAGCAAAGAGCTCTTCAACTTCGGATTTGAAACAAATGGAAAGCTTGCAAGTCGTATTCATTTCTTAAGCAGTTTAGTTTTAAAATCTGCATTGTCTCTTTTAGGATTAACTGACAGGAACCCTTTGTGTTCAAATGGATTTAACTGCAGCATGGTTTGTTTTTGAGATATCATTGTCCTCCAAGACTCTGGCATAAAGGGAAATGCAAAAGGGCAGATCAAGCCCCAAAATATATATCTTCACATCACAAACACTAAATTCTGTTTAAATTTCATTACTAAATGGGATTCCAGCTTCATATTCCATGCCTAATCCTGGGCAATAAAAGATGTATAAAAACCCCTCTTGACAAATTATAACATACTTTGGTGGAAGTTGCCCATATTGATTAAAACATCAAGCAGTTACATGCAAACCAATAATGAATTACTTCTCGTAGGAAGATAAAACTTTGTGATATTTAAAATTACAGACTTGAAAGTAAGTAAAATTACCGTTAATTATGCAGGAGGGAGCAACACCTTAGCAGTAAACAAGATAAGCACCTCAAACGGCACTAATAATTTTAATTAATGCTTCCAAGTTTCCGTTCACCTCCATTCAAGGTCATCTGTTGCCTTCTTATATGACAATATGACTGTGCTATGTAAAACAAAAAACAAAAAAAATCTTGCCACTCTTCATTAATAGTCACTGTAATATTCCACCACGGTTTTTCTGCATCATTATAAAATTAATTAGTCAAACACACGTGCACACAAATAACATAGGAATGTGTTAAACACTTGGATGAGTCTTATTTGAGTTGCCACAGGGTGTTTATCCATAAATTGAGCAGGTTCCGCTGGTCTAATCTTTCTCTGGCCCAATACAACCCAATCCTGCTATTGATACTCTCCCGAGTTCATTCAGCCCTGGCTAGCCACCAGTTTACTCGATGTCTAGAGGTGTCTAACAGCCCATTCCTGAAAGCCGCAGTGGCCGGGGATGGCGTAGCCATGGCGCTGCTGCTGCGTCTCCAATTAGGATTTGCAGCCGCTGCGAGGGGGGGAAAGGGCTTTTTATTAAAAAAAAAAAATGGGGGAAAGGGCCCCACAGCAAACAGCGATGCTGCACCACCAAAAAGGTGGCACAGCAACGCCGTTGCATTAGAGGGTGTGAAAGGGGTTAGGAAGCTGCCTAACGCCAGCTCCGCCCCCCCGACTGCCCTGGGAAAGCCTCCCGGGTCACTGGCATGGGGACTTGCGCTGGGAGAATGCCAGCGGGTGGCCGTGCTGGTGTCCGAGGGCTGCTCTGCTGCCTCGGTTTGGGGGGGGGGCAGCATAAGTGGCACTACGCTGGCATCTGTGCCAGTTTGCATGGCATGGATGCCGGCGTAGGAGTCATGCCGGCTTCTAAGAGCATTTGCCCCCCCCTTCAGGAATGCGCTGCAAAGTCCCATGTTTCTTGTAACGGCTAAGACTTGGAAGACCTTTAAATCAATTGTGATTGCCTTTCTGAGGTGCTGCCGGCCTCATTCAGAAATTTGCTTTGGGTTTTGTAACTGTGGACTTTCTCACTTTCTCATGTTCCTCACTTGTAGCTTCCTGCTTTTTCAGGATGTGTGTTTGTGTGTGGGGGTTCAATTCTGCAAATGATTTGGTCCCTCTAGCAGTTGATTTGATATCACACAGCTTTAAATGAAGTGCATCTCCCTGCAGATTTCAACTGAAGTTTTTTAAGCTGTGGAATGTCAAATACAGAGAAAAGATGAACCTGCTTAGTACTTCAATATGAAACACTGAACAAACCTAGATCTGAACTAGCTGTTCTCCGACACAGAGATGATCTAGTTCAGAGGGCCATAACCTTTTTGAGCCTGTGGGCAACTTTAGAATCTGACAAAGGGTGGTGGGCACAACCACAATATGGCTACCTTAGGAGGAGCCAAACCAAAAACATCAGGGAGTGAGGTCATGCATAACTCTACTAGTAACTCCAACACTTCAGGCAGAAGCTCTGTTTGATATGATGCCTTTTACTGTTTAAAAATGTTTTCTTGCAGCTTTCCTTCAGTCATACAGTGAAGATCCTTGTGCTGTAGTGGCAGAAGCTGCTGAAGCCACTTCTTTAAAACAACGCCAATCAAATCTCCAGTGGCCAATCAGAAGCGCTGCAGGTCAAAAGCCCCACCTGGCCCCACCCACTTTCTAGAAACATTTGAAAAGGTGTCGGCAGGCACCACGGCACCCACATGCACTATGTTAGGGACTTCTGATCAAGTCTTTTCTCATTACTAATGAATGATGCCTCTTCTTATTTGGGGTGTATCAGCATGTGATTATTCATGCAGGAGAGCAACTCATAAGTCTATCCAGTTTGCAGTCTGCTAAGTAGGTATGCTGTTTATCAGACATGGTGGAGGCAAAGCTGAGTTTCTGTATCTATTCCTGTACCAATGTCCCTTTGAAGCTCTGTATGCTTGCCAGCGGGAACAAGCAAAGATTTGCCCCTGGCTGCCTAACAATTGGGTTAAACCCAAAAGAATAAAATAGTGCATACTAAGCTTATTCCGTTTATACAGAAAGCCCATCTAAGGCCTGAAATAGTACAATGAGTGCTAAACAAATTGAAATGCTGCACAGTAATGCCAATGAATGACACTTTTACTTTTAAACCCCTTCACAACCCAGGGCTCTCATACTTATCAAACTGCACCTGCCTATACACTCCCATAGACCAAATGCATTCTTCAGATAACCCTGTTCAGTGGGAATACTCGCAAGCTCTTATGATTGAATAACACCCCTGTTAGTAATCGAGCTACTAAGTCACTCTTTATCCTCCATGAAACTGCCTTGTGCTTTGTGGTCCTGAAACACAAACTGCCTATTCCTGACCTTTAGGTGGTCGGGGATAGTGTGGCCAAACCTGTTTCCCAGCTGCCGAGAGGCTTTAAAAAGCCTTTTGGAGGCTTTTTAATTGGGGCAAAATGCCCCATTGAGAACAGTGATGCTGCACTTGCAAAAAAAAAAAAAAAAAAAAAGGCACAGCAACGCTGTTTATCCCATCGGTGCGCTGCACCGAAAGAGGACAGGAAGCTGCCTATTGGCAGCTCCGCCCCTGGCATGCCCCAGGAATGCCCCCCGGCACGCCAGCACAGGGCTTTGCGCTGGTGGGATGCTGGCGGAAGGCCCAGCTGGGCAGTGCTGCTGGGGCAGTGCCAGGAGGACGGTGTCCGGGTCTCCCCACCGGTGTTGGGCCCAACCTGGCCATTACAAGTAATGCCGACACCGGCCCAGGGGGCCCAAATGCTGGTGCAGCCCCTTCCTGGCCTCCAAAGGACTTTTGTCCTTTGGGCTCTCAGGAATGGGCTGAAAGAGAGAATATACGGAAAATAAATAACTTGGGGAACATATGTGTATCCTAAATAAAAGTAATACAGAAGCCTAAAAAGTAATACAGATGCACACCCCTTATTATTTCTGAATGTACTGCATTTTTTCTCTGTTTGGATTAGTTATAATAACTATGTTAACAAATGGGGCCTGTTTGAGTTTTACTTATTATCTGAATGCACCACGTCATGTCAGGAGGACTGGATCCTTTCCCAACTGTTCTAACCAGTCACAGTGATGCTAACACTAAAAAAGCACAATCATAGGACTCCGAATGTCCCAACATCTGGCTTGAGAAGGGAGGGTCATACTGGCATAATAAGAATGCTTGTGACACACATGGTGTAGTTAATAAGATTATCGTGGAGAACTGTTCCAGTAAATGAAATGAGTAAGTTTAACAATTGGGAAAGATATCTGAAGGGCTGATTATTGTAGTTGGAATCCAAATCTGCAAAAAAAAAATCCTAACGATAAAACAGCAAACGAATATCAGTCACGACTCCCCAGTTTACAGTGTTTGTTATCTTTGCGTACTGATTCATACATGTGCGCTTTAAAGAGATATGCTTTATTAAATAGTTTGCTTTTCTTAAAATTGAGAAAGCTGGTTTTTAAAAGGATATTGTTATATCAATGGGTTTGTTCCATGCCACAAATTTAATGCACCAGGTCACTTGGAATATAATGTGTAGTGAAAGAATCTCATTAGGCTAAAATGAATGTAAAATGTGTCAATTTGATCCAAATGAGAACTGTAGTAAAACCATGTTTGATGTTCATGTGCAATAAATCTTTAACATTTGTCTGTAAAGTATTAGAGAATCCATAGGGAAATCTGTATTTGTGATAGCTTGCACATTTTCAATGATTTTCCTCTAATCTTTTTGTTGACATTTAAGTGCATGGAAAGGCAATGTAACATCTTAAAAATAAGAATTATGAACTGCTTTCCCAAACAAAACACAATGAGCACCAATCTTATATCTATTGCATTTGAGCAAAAAGGCAGAAATTGTTAAAGTACTTCATCCTGGATACAAACAGATGGATCTGGTGATTTTGCATGCCAGTAGTTTATCAATACCAAACCAAAGAAGGTATCAACATCTTCAGCAATCAGTTAAATCTGAAAAATGCTTGAAAGACATAGACAGTTGTTGCCATCTTGATGTATTTTTCTTATTAATTACACTTGTATTTCAATTTTCTTCCTAGTATTTTTGTTCACTCATAATGGCTTTATGGGTCTGTGGCCCACAATGACTAAAACAATTCCTTCTGGGACTAAGTTTCAAATGACCACAATTTTAAACTGCTCCTGATATTTAATCCTCAATACCTGAAAGAACCCAGTTCAGCTCCAATCCATGAGATACTACTCCAAGCGAGGTTGTGGTATACATGGTGCCATGTGTGTTTTAAGGACTTTGAGGAAATACAGAAGCTATTAGGGGAAATGTCAAAAATAGCCAAATTTTGGCTTATCCAGTATAAAATGTGACTTTTTTTTGAAGCTGAAGTAGTATCAAACTGCTACAGTATATCTGACCCCTAAACTCTTAGAATGTTTCTAAAATGGCAGGAAAATGAATACAGTACTTGGGGAAAGTCCTCAAGAGATATTGCTGGTTTCCATTTCTGAATTCGTATATATTTCGTGGCAAAGTAAAACATGGTTGTTGTAATTTTTCTAAAGACTTGTAAGTAATTTGTTTCCAAATTAAACGTAAATGGTGACCAGAGATGTTAGCATCACTAAATTTATATAACAATAAATCCCCATACTTTTTTTTTTCTTTACATACTAGTCATGTTAATATCCTTCAATTACTGGTGCATGGGTTAAATATCAATATTGTGGTGTTCTAATTATAGTTTTCTTTGGCTTTGTAGCCTGCAAAAAAACCACAGCATACTTGACAGTTTGCCTCCCCCCCCCCCAACTCTGCAAAAAACAAAACACTAGAATGAAATTGTATCTGGTGTCATAAAAATTTGACCAGATTCTGGAAGAATATCTAGACTCTAACCATTGCTTACCAGGTGAGGAACTGAAAGTGTGCAGTCAAAAGCTCTTTGTGAGTATGTACAAAGGAACTTTGACTTTCATTATGTTGTTTCTAATTTCTGCTTGTATTTAGGATCATCAATTATGCTATATTCCAGACTACTAGCGATTTAGGATAGAATGTCCTGGGCTCCATACTCCTGATCATTTTGTTAATAGGTATGGTAGAGTTTTAAAAAGAGGTGGTAATAGGGATGGGAATATCCAGTTTATTGAAATTAAAATAGTACCTGGAGATCCAGCGCTGGGCCAGAGATACCTGTGATTGGGGGGATGGGGAGGTATTGCTGTGGGAAGAGATGTTCAAAGGGAAGGAGATGGAGATATGTTTATGCTTGGTATCCTTCCAATCTCTGGCCCATCCCAAAACATACTGGTGGAGGGGTCAGGAATTTTAGCCCATTTTTTGCACTGATGTTGTGTAATGCCAGGTCCATTAATAATAAGAGTGCAATGCTACGAAGTTACTTTGCAGCGCAAGCAATGGACCTGGTATGCATGACCGAGACCTGGGTGAGGAAGGGCGAGACAGTCCCCCTAAAAGAACTCAACTTATGTTTCTCAGTCCTTCATCATTCTTGGACATAAGGTCAGGGGGAGGTGCAGCAGTGCTCATTCAGGAGTCTTTCTCCTTTGAAGTAGGGCTGTTGAAAAAAAATTCAGTGAAATTCGGATCCGGCAAAATCCGGCCTGTTTTTATTCAGGAAATGCCGAAGTTTGAACTCCCTTGATTCGGATTCATGGAATTCGGCACGCAATTTGGAGTTCGCGAATAAATTTGGCCATTTAAAGCCATTAAAAACCCATTTGCGCCTTTCCGTGGCTCCAGGGGGGGCATGTTTGGAGGTAGAGGTCCCAAACTTTCAGTTTAGCTTGAGGGGACCCTTCTTGCAAGAACCCCCAAGTTTTGTAAAGATTGGGTCAGGGGGTCCCGAGATATGAGGCTCAGAAGGGGTCCCCCCCAAATTGTCCATTGGAATAAAGCCATTAAAAACACATTCACGGCTTTCCATGGCTCCGGGGGGTATTTTTGGAGGTGGAGGCCCCAAATTTTCAGTGTAGCTTGAGGGGACCCTTCTTGCAAGAACCCCCAAGTTTTGTAAAGATTGGGACAGGGGGTCCCCTCAAGAAGGTTCCCCTCAAGCTACACTGAAAGTTTGGGACCTCTACCTCCAAAAATGCCCCCCCCAGAGCTGTGGAAAGCCGCAAATGTGCACACGCACCCCCCCCCCACCCACGGGGATCTCTCACACAAACAGACACTCCCAGTCTCTCTTTCTCTTCCCATGCCAAGCAGCGGCCAGGGTCACTTACTCATCCACAACTGATTGGCCAGAAGAAGACCCAACTTGGCCACCGATTGGCCACGGGAGAATGCTGCTTTGGGGGTGCCAAATTTGTATGAATTTATCCGGCATCCACCTGAACTCGCTGAGTTCGATTCGTCGTTTTCCCGCCTTTTTTTACTTTGGTTCTATCCGAAGTAGAAACTGCCGAATCAGGGAAAATTCGGCTGTTTTTCTTGTCGGGTGGAACCGAATCGACAGCCCTACTTTGGAGCAGTCCCTGCCCTGAAGATATTTGGCATTGATAGTATGGGCCTGGTGTGGGACACTGAATAGAGGGTGGCTATCTTGCTAGTGTACAGAAAGCCTAGCGCACCAGCTGATACCCTACGGAACTTGATGGAAGTTGTGGCAGACTGGGCCTTGAGGTACCCCAGGCCGATAGTCCTAGGAGACTTCCATGTCCATGCAGATTCTGCCTCTTCTCCTTATTGAGTCTCAGACCTGGTGGCACCTATGGCAGCACTCCCAGGTTATTTCAGATCCCGCACACCAAGCAGCTCACATGCTAGATTTGATCTTCGACGTAGGCATTAATATTAGTCTGATATCTATGGATAGGGTGCCATGGTTGCATCATTTCGCTCTGAAGGTCTGTCAGGACCTGCCAACCCACTGCATAGGTAACGAGTGGATTTTTGCTCACCTGTGGAGACTTATGGATCCAGTTGGTTTCCACAATGCTCTGCTGGATCCAATCCCCCCCCCCGCCCCCGCAACTCTCTAGATGTGCTGACAAAGGACCGGCATAGCTATCTTTCTGAAACCATCAACAAGATCTCACCCCGACATCCTGTTTGCCCCTGCTCCAAATTAGCTCCTTGGTATACCTTGGAGCTAAGGGAAAAGAAGCAGGAGCTCAGATGACTAGAGATAGTTTGGCATTGTACTCGTGACAAAGCTGCAAGAACATCCTATAAGATGGTTATGATCCTATGAAATGGTAGTGAAGGCCACAAAGAAAGCTTACTATGCAGTTTCCATTGTATCTGCAAGCTCTCACCCAGCACAATTGTTTAGGACAATTCGATTTAGGATAAGTCTCTATCAGGGGACTCTCAAAACATTAGTGATTTGACCATTAGCTGTGAGGCTTTTGCAAGTTTTTTTTGCAGATAAAGTTTTGTCACCCCGCCATGATCTCTATGCTAATGTTTATACAGAAAGAAAACTAGAGACCCCTTGGTTGTCTTCGGGTCCTGTATTCGATCAATTTTGTTGGCTCTCTTGGACTGTAAACAGGGTGCTGTCAGCTGTGAGGCCAATCACTTTCTTCCTTGATCAGTGCTGGTCCTGGCTGGTGAAAGCCCGCACCAGGGGGTGGGGTATGAGCTTCCCTGGAAGATAATATCAATCTGTCCCTGGGTTCGGGGGTCTTCCCAGGAATGTTGAAAGAAGCAGTGGTGATTCTGTTGCTAAAAACCCCATCTCTAGAGCCTTTGAATTTAGCCAACTACTTCCCAGTCTCAAATATTCCATTTCTGAGTAAAGTAGTTGAATGGGTGGTGGCTGAACAACTACAGACTTTCTTGGAGGAAGCATAGATCCTAGACCCTTTCCAGTCTGGCTTCTGACCTGGCCATGGGATGGAGATGGGTCTGGTCGCCCTCACAGATGAACTCCATAGACAGATGGATCGAGGAGGATCAGCACTGCTGCTGTTGTTAGACCTCACAGCAGCATTTGTTATGGTTGACCACAATCTGTTGGCCCACTGCCTCACCAACATAGGAGTGTGTGGAACTGCCCTTCAATGTCTGATCTCATTCCTCCAAGGCCGGGGACAAAGGGTAGCGTTTGGGAGGAGGACTTTGTCTCAGCACCCTTTGGTGTGTGAAGTCCCACAAAGGGCAATCCTCTCTCCAGTCCTTGTTAACATCTATATGTGCCCCCTCACCCATCTAGACAGGAGCTTTGGGCTGGGTTGCCATCAATAAGCAGATATCATCCAGCTGTATCTGTTGATGGACAGATGGACAGACACTGTCCTAGAACACCGTCCTGGCCAGGTGCCTGGAGACTGTGGCTGAATGGTTGAAACCTAGTCTGAAGTTGAACCCATCAAAGATGGAGGTCCTGTGGCTGGACCGGGAAGGCTTGGGTCTAGAAATTCAGCTCCCCACTCTTGAAGGGGTACAGCTTGTACTAGCTTCCTCTGTCAGTAGCTTGGGAATGACACTGGCCTAAGTCATGAATACAGCTAGGTCCGCATTTTTTCACCTCTGTCAAGCCCGACAGCTGATTCCCTATTTGTCCTGTACTGTTCTAGCCACAGTGACCCATGCAACAGTCACCTCTAGACTAGACTACTGTAACTCACTCTATGCGGGGCTTTTCTTGAAGCTGCTCTGGAAACTTCAACTGGTCTAGAATGCAGCAGCACAGGTCCTTATGGGGACTTCTTTAAGAGCACACATACAACCTGTGCTCCGCCAGCTGCACTGGCTCCAGATTGAGTACCAGATCAGGTTCAAGGTTTTGGTACTCACTTTCAAAGCCCTAAATGGTCCAGGACCATCATATCTGCAGGACCATCTCTCTCGATATATCCCCCAGAGCATCACACTCAGCTGAAAACAACTTGCTCATAGTCTCTGACCCCCAAACCATCCAACTGTCCTCGACAGACTGGTGGAACTCTCTGCTGATGAAACCCATGCCCTGCAGGACCTAGCTTAGTTTTGCAGGGCATGTAAGACAGAAATGTTCCGCCAGGCATATGGTTGAAGACAGTGACGGTTATATGCATTGTTGACCTCCCTTGCCTCCCTCTCTTCCATGTTTGTCTTTCCCCTGTTCCCTTCCCTCATCCTTCTTGTCCTTCCCTTCTTTTTTCAGCCTGTCTCCATCCTGTGCCATTGTCTTTCTTGACCCTGGGCTGGTGAGCCTCCTGGAGGCATTGGCCTCTATGATTCTGACTTTGGCCAGCCTCTTTGGTGAGGACACTCTACAGAAGTCAGTTATAAATTAGTGCCATCTTTGATTGAATTGGGTTTGTTTAAGTTTTATGATATGTTTTATGTTGATATTTATGCTTATATGTTATCCTATTTTGTATTATACTCATATGTTGGATGCCGACCTGAGCCTGGCAGTGCTGGGGAGGGTGGGGTATAAACATAACAACAACACATGTATTTATGCCCAAATCTGCTTGGGGTTGTGCACTTGACACATCCCACTGAAACCAGTACAATGATGACAGTCCGCATCCACGTGCTTATAAACATACAGGTATACATTTGGATATGCATTGAGTCTGTACCTGTAATTCCTAATCCTCTGCTACTTGCATGCATGAATCTCTTTCACTAAGTGGAACCCTATGCATATTAACTTGGAAACATCAATTTGAATACTATGAATTGTTTCCAATGAATGGTTTGTAAAATTATCAATGAATTGAAAATAATGAACATATAACTTTACCGCTTAACATTAACGCTTGAATCTGGAGACATTCCGTGAAATTAATAATACAGCAGAATTACAACAAACAAAAATAATTCCTTCATAATGAATGTAGTAAGCTCTTCCATCTAAAGTAACGTAAGTTAATTTTGGGGGAAAAAACTAAACACACTTGAGGAAGATTAGCTCATCAAAACACTCAGTGTGCACATATCAATGCTATGGATATCCCTAGTCCCTTAAGGGTGGGCAGAGACATGTGAAAATAAGCCCCAATAGTATTTTCCACATTTATTCATGACTAAAACACCATTGTGCTGACCACATCAAGGTCTAGGCCTCATTTCACGTGGTATAAAAAAAACACATAAAAAAAAACATATAGGTGAAGACATGAACACATGAAGCAAATAAGGCGTTCCATATTGGAGATAAATATTCTAGATGAATTTATGCCTGCTGCATGAATTTACTTCTTTATCCCTCACCTGTAGTCTGATGTAGTGCAGTCCATTCTATGACCTTATACTACTGCAAGAGTAGTAGACCACAACACATAGAATAAGGCAACATCTTGAGAAACAGAATATGGGACTATACCACAATAGATAGGAAGTGGAATGTTATAGTATAGCCTGATCTTGGCAGATCTTGAGAACTGAGTAGGGTCAGTATTCGGATGGGAGACCACCAAGGAAGACTTTGCAAAGGAAGGCAATGGCAAACTACCTCTGCTTAATCACTTGCCTTGAAACCCTATAGGGGTTGGCTATGACTTGACAGCACTTTACACTCACTCACACACACACACACCCCACTATAGATTACAGATGGAATATTATATTTTAGAATGTGTCCATATATAGCTAGATAGAGAGATTTAAAACTCAGTTAATGTTAGTAGATGAGCACATTGAACAATGTGGCATCTGGGGTTAGATGGGTAGGAACACAAGAAAGGGCCTTCACCATCATGGCACTACAATTTTGGAACTCTCTCTCTCCAGGGAGATTTGTCCTTCTCTATTGGGGTCTTTCGTCATCAGGTGAAGACTTCTTTGTTTTGTCTGGCATACCCCCAATAATGGTTATTGGCCCTCCATCTAGTATTGTTTTTTAATTGAATTGTACCATTATAAAAATATTCTAAATAAAAAATAAATAAACCTGTCTTCATGATGTACTTGATTTCTACAAGCAGGGAGCTCTTTCATGGGTGGGAAGCATTAAAATATGCTTACCTGCAATATTAAAATATGCTTACCTGCAATTCTTTCACTTCAGGGTCGTACTTCATGCCTTCAAGTTTAAATTTTTTTGATGAACCCAATGTAAGAGATTCATATTGAAATAGAAGTAATTAAGGACAACAAACTGGCTTGTATATTGTATATTTCATTGATTTTCTTCATTCTGATAGCCCCCTGGAAAGATAATTCTTAAGGCTTTGGGCCCCATGCAGAGAAATAACTGCATGGGTCTGGGTGAAGGAAGAAGTTGAAAGTGGCTGAAATTGTTAATGCTGTATTTTCTGCAAATGTATCTGTACTGATGGAAGAAATAGGACAGGGTGATGGTTTCCCTTCCATCTTTCCTCTACAGCACCCTGAGCCGTACAAGTCATGAGATCCTTGGAATTACTTTTCTGAGGGTGGGAAGAGGCTCTCAGAATGGAGAAGAACACAGGAAAACTCTGTATTTTGTACACATGTAGTTTGATACAGGTCACTGGCAAAGAAAGAAAGAAAGAAAGAAAGAAAGAAAGAAAGAAAGAAAGAAAGAAAGAAAGAAAGAAAGAAAGAAAGAAAGAAAGAAAGAAAGAAAGAAAGAAAGAAAGAAAGAAAGAAAGAAAGAAAGAAATTTGATTTGTGTCTTGATATTCCTTCTCATTGGTCTTTCTTGTCTTCCTTATTTTTACCCTTTTCATTGTAACATACTTCGGGGACCTTTCACCAGATAACCCTGTCAGATTCAAAGAATGGAGTGGAAATAATTTAGTGCTGTAATTTTATGGCTATTTTAAAGTTCCTGAACATTATTATTTTACAAAATGGCTTTTTCCCTCTTCCTTTTCGAAGGTCTCTTTTTATTATAGATGAAATGTATTTCTTGGCCAAGTTTCCATTCTTTGTTTCTGACGCTTAAATATTGCACTAGTTAAATAATGTGTGAGGGCACACATTATATTTTCACAGACTTTTTTGTTTACTTTTTGAGGCTGCAATGTGAGGCCCACAGTGGTAGTTATTTTCCTCCCTTGCGCCATTTCTCTCCTCTTTCCTTTTTGCTTCAGAGCAGCCATTGGGGAGGCAGAGAAAGTATATTTCTTGAGGTAGGTTAGAAGGTTTGCAGTTCTTGGCACAATGGCCTTTGAGGCTGTATTGCACCAAATCAACGATTTCTAAACCAACCATTAAAAAGGAAGAGAACAGCATTTCTGAAACTCTGATAAAAAGGCACTCTTCTCAGCATGCAAAACTATTCGATAGATTTTGCGACTGTAAAATGAGCATGCAAGCCCGCACAACCATCTAGATATGCGTTCAGGTTAATGGAAGTTCAGGGCCTTGGCAGGTACGTGTCTCAGGATACAAACACGGAAGGTATGGATGTCTATTAACTCTGGGAACTTGAAATTCAGGCTGGATTAATTCCACTGAAGTCAATACAACCCTAAAAAGATAAAACAGAATAAATTAAATTGAGAAGAATGGTTGAACTTGTGTTCAGTCACTGGGTCAAGACCTGTACATGTCCATTACAGCCCATTCCTGAAAACGGGGGTGGATTCATGGCGACTGGGAACAGCGCCGCAGCGCTGCCGCCTCTGAGGCTTCCTGGCCACCACAGAGGCAAACCCCCCCTTTTAGTAAAAGTTAAAATTAAAATAAAGGGGAACTGCCCTATAGAGAATAGTGAGGCTGCGTCACTGAAAAAAGTGGTGCAGCCCCCCTGCCGCTCAAGGAGGCGTTCCTGGGGTGAAAGAGCTGTGGAAGCTTCCTAAAGGCAGCTCCATCCCTGGGAAGAAGTTTGACTTAACTCAGGAGTTTTACTTTGACTTAACTGAGGTCTGTGTGGCTTAATGGCGGGAGTGCCAGTAAGAGTGCCAGGTTCAAATCCCCACTCTACCATGGAAAGTTGCTGGGTGACGTTGGGCCAGTCACACACTCTTAGCCCAACTTATCTCACAGGGTCGTTGTGAGGATAAAATGGAGGAAAGAAGGCCATGTAAGTTATTTTGGCTCTCTATTGGGGAGAACAGCAGGGTAGAAATGAAGTAAATAAATAAATAAATAAATAAATAAATTAGCAAAGACATGCTACATGTATGTGTATGTTGATATATCTAATTCTCATCATGGCCAAATCTGTGGATACTTACATCCAGAGATCTGAGCCATGAACAGAGAAGACACATCTTTCTACAAACCTGAGAAAAGCTCAAGGTTTGCAGAAGAGATGAAACCTTTAAAAAAAATTTGAAGCAGCACCTATAGCTTTCAGAAATGAACACCTTCGAGGCCATTGCTAGGAAACCACAAGTGTGAGCTTTCAAGCCTTTGTTTCTGTCAGAAAGGGGGGGGCTTTCCTGTGCTGTTTTGTCCTTTGAGGGAGGATTTGTGGGGCCAGGCCTGGTAGCAGCCACTGGGCAACTTGCTACCCGGCAATTTCCATGATTCATACAGTCCTGGCTACTCAATATGGTTCAACAACTGACACCACATGAAAGCCAATATGTTGTTGTGGTTGGAGCTTCAGACTAGGATCTGGGAGACCCATGTTTGAATTCCCCTCATGCCATGCAAGCTCACTGGGTGACCTTGCACCAGTCACACATTCTCAGCCTAACAGACATTGTGAGGATAAAATGGAGACAAGGAGAAGGATGTAATTGGCTTTGAGTCCCCATTGTGGAGTTAGGCGGAGTACAAATGAAGTAAATAAATTTAGCTGAAGATTAGGGTAGCAGATAAAAAACAGTTTTCTTGGTGGGTGGGAAGGAAAGAAGAAAGGAAGCAAGGAAAGGTGAGTATACGAGCACTGCCAGGAACCAAGAGTGAAGAAATAGTGGGACAGTGAGGAAACAGAAGGGACAGCGAGGTGCCCCCTGCAAGTCCTTGTATCTTTGAGAACGCCTCTCCCTATATACCTCTCAGAGAGCATAACGATCAGCAGGAAATAATCTATTAGTGATTCCACAGCCTAAGAATGACCGGCTGTCCTTGACCAGAGCCAGGGCTTTCTCAGCCCTGGCTCCAGCCTGGTGGAACTTTCTGTCAAATGAGACTCACACCCCGTCGGACTTGGCCCAGTTCCACAGGGCCTGCAAGACAGAGATGTTCTGCCAGGCCTATGCTTGAAGGTAGCGACAGTAATACATCTTTGAGTTGGCCTCCCTTCCTGATCTCTTTCCCCCCTGTTTTTTTTCCCTTTGCTTTCCATCTCCTCCCCTCCTGAAGCATGAAATAAATCTGGATGGTTGGATCACGACTAGGGTTGCCAGGTCCCTCTTCACCAACGGCGGGAGGTTTTTTGGGTGGAGCTTGAGGAGGGCGGGGTTTGGGGAGGGGCGGGACTTCAATGCCCTAGAACCCAATTGCCAAAGCTTCCATTTTCTCCAGGTGAACTGATCTCTATCGGCTGGAGATCAGTTGTAATAGCAGGAGATCTTCTGCTGTTACCTGGAGGTGGAGAACCCTAATCAAAACCGCCTTGCAGAAACATTCCTCCCTATAGTAAAACAGTAGGTATGGTGCCCTGAGCCCAGTTCTGTCAGGGAAGGGAGAGGTACAAATACATATTCTATTCTATTATCTTCTATTCTATTCTAGTTCCCTACTGTGAATCTGGGCCTTGGTCCAGTGGTCAGCTCTGCACAGACCTTTTCTGGGGAGAGACTGCCAGGGGGAGAGAAGGAGGGAAAGCTGAAGATGGGGGGACAGTAGGATTGACAGCACCAGGTTTGGAAATAACTGGAGCTTTTTGGGGTGGAGCCTGAGGAGGGCGGGGTTTGGGGAGGGGGGACTTCAATGCCATAGAGTCCAATGGCCAAAGTGGCCATTTTCTCCAGGGGAACTGATCTCTATTGGCTGGAGATCAGTTGTAATAGCAGGAGATCTCCTGCTGTTACAACTGATCTCCAGCCGATACAGATCAGCTCACCTGTAGAAAATGGCTGCTTTGGTAATTGGATTCTATGGCATTGAAATCCCTCCCCTCCCCAACCCCCACCCTCCTCAGGCTCCACCCCAAAAACCTCCCGCCAGTGGCGAAGAGGGACCTGGCAACCCTAGCCTCCAATATGTTATACTGAAGTTCTTCCATCATTTTTTTCCTTTTCATTCTCCATTAATTTGCAGAGCTTCCACTCTATCTTCTGTTTGGTTTTTGGCCTTCAGTTTAACTCTGTCACTGTCTCTTTCATTATTTAATATTAGCATGCTATTCCCCTGTCCGTATTTCACGAGAACCTCCATCCTCGCAAGCCCGTTCCTCTAAGTTAGAGCCCTTTTCCATGTGCTCTTTGAAGCCTGGAAATTCCATCCTTGTTCTATGCAATATAATTTCCCACTTTTCCCCTTTAAGTCTTTACTAAAATCGACTCACCAGCCACTGCTAAACCTCAGATCCCCTGTTACCTTTCTAAACACTTTATTACATTTTGCAATATAAAAGTAAAGTGAAAGCTCCTGGACCCAACACGAAGCAAACCTAACTTAAACCATCTTTCAGCAATTACTTCCTTTCTCTTTCATTTAAGCTGTATATTAATCTCCCTTGCATACTTTTCCTTGGTAGTGATTGTGAAATACGTCTTACTGTGTATCTGAGAAGAGCTTATATCTTTGGAAGTACATACATAATAACAATAACATTTGCCAGTGGTATTCCTTTACGCTTAATGCTGAACTCCATAAGTATGCAATGCAAGAACGGCTACCCTGCTTCATACTATTCTCTATATATAGTATATCATATTCGAGAAAAAGTGTACACTTTGGGGTTATTGTAATTGGTTCTTCTGAGATACATGCATATTTTCTTATAAGTAACTTTTAAAATATGTTTCACATGTGCATCTTATTCATTATTTTGAATCAAATATTAATCAGTTCATCACAAAATGTGTGTTAATATTACCAATAATGGCACTGGTTACTTTAAATATTTTAAAAAATACATACTAGGAATTCCCCTGTCTATGTATGCAATGCAATACTTGCATTAAAGACTGTGGACATGACATCCATGTATGTTTTCCTTTTCTTTATTTTAAACGATCTTCATTTTTGTTTGCAAATGCACAGCAAATGCCAAAGAGATTAGCGATAAACTAGGTCCTAACACTCCAAAATTAAAAGCTCCTAATTATCAGCTTTAAATAAATCCTTATTGTATGGCAGAAATAATTTCTCATAAAGTGTTTCTAACATTCAGAGAATGCTTTTAGGACATACAACATTAACATAATTTTTTCGACTGGGGTTCTCTTAGGACATCCGATGAAGTCTCTACCCTTAATTTTAATTGCATAGGCTGCATTCTTAATTAAAAACTGTACAAATGGATTTTATGCCATGCCAAAAGAAATCTGAGTTCATTAGTTATAAAACCTTTTAAAAATTGATGTAAATATGTGAATTCTTTAAAAGTTTGAACTCTGAGTCCTCATTTTATGTCGAGTACCTTTTATCTAGAGAATAATGAAGCCAATATGAATTAAGATAGTCTCTGTTTTTTCTTCCCCATCTTTTTTTCTTTCCCTGAAGGGTAGTGGGACAGTTGACATGATGGAGGGTGTCTCTTTTTGCCATTATGCACTTCCTTGTAGAGCCTGATTAATTTTAAGGGGGGGGGGAGGAATTAAAGAAAAGCTTGTATTGACCCTTTCTCAATGGGTTATATAAATAAAGGTTCATATATCCTTTATTAATTCTTCGTATTAAAACACAATCACATCACTTCAAGGCAATAAAATTAATGGAAATCTGTCAAACTATACCTTTATAAGAAAACTCTGGACAAGGCTTTCAGGGGAAAAAAGCATGCCTTATTGATTTTTCTTTTAAAATGGTGGCCTGTGAATTAAAATGCTTTTCCATAACTTGACAAGGCTTCAGACAGCAAATGGGAAAGTGCAAGCAGGTTGTTTAATCTGACAAATGTCTAATTCTATCTCCTGCAGGGTTTCCTTTCCCTTTCTTTCCTTTTTTGTCCATTTTGTATCTTTATTGGGTTGGGTCAAATGAAATGAATTCACTGAAGGGATTTTTGCCCTTCCCAGGGCAGTTCATGTCCCCCTCCCCCAATATTCCTCAGGGAGGCATTATCTGCAGGGAAAATGGGAGATGAAGAGAAAGTCACTGTGGCTGTAAAGAGAAATCTGCAAGAGGAACTACGCCAGAAACTTTGCGCAGACAGGGATTTGCTAGGGTTGCCAGTTCCGGATTGGGAAACACCTGAAGATTTTTGGGGTAGAGCCTGAGGAGGGCAGGGTTTGGGGAGGGGAGGGACTTCAATGCCATAGAGTCCAATTGCCAAAACAGCCATTTCCTCCAGGTGAACTGAACTCTATCGGCCAGAGATCAGTTGTAATAGTGGGAGATCTCCAGCTAGTATCTGGAGGTTGGCAACCCTAGGATTTACATTTTATGTGTGTGGAAAGGGATAAGCCCCCCTTCCCATGACATTCTTGATGTTCCCAACATCTAGAGTGGCTTTTGCGGGGGGTTCAGCGGGTGGGCTGCAGTGGAAAAGGAAAAAGTACCCTTCCATGAAATTGCTCTATTCTCATGTGATCGAATCTATCCCATTATTTCCAGAGATGACTAACATTGCAGACCTCAGCAGAGTTAGATTTAGATCATAAGTTTGCACTGGGATAGATCTTGCATTGTAATGGACGTAAGCAGAGAACACAGAGTATGGTGTGGACTGATTTTAGTTCCATGTGCTTGATTTGCTTCGTTTATGAACCAGGGGCCCATCATCCTTGGACGATATTAGGTCCCGCCCCGCCCCCCTCACCATCACGGGCTGCCAGAGCAGGCTATCAAACTAATGGTGATTTATGCTACAAGCAACTGACCACTTAATCAGTTGTGGTCTTTAAGGAACTCCAATAGAAGCCACTCAAACTTATTATGCACTGCCCTGTAAAATATGTTAAGCAGCTTACAAATATGCTAGCCTGTTTCCACATTAGTGCCTTATATTTCTAGTGGCCACTGGTTTGGGTATGGAAGCTTCACAAATGATTAGGCTGGCACGTTGCCCTTTTCACGCAAAATGGTGATTGCACATATCAGCAATAGGGTTGCCAACCTCCAGGTGGTGGCTGGAGATCTCCTTCTCTTACAACTGATCCCCAGGCAATAGAGATCAGTTCACCTGGAGAAAATGGCCGCTTTGGCAATTGGACTCTATGGCATTGAAGTCCCTCTCCTCCCCAAACCCTACCTTCCTCAGGCTCCATCCCCAAAATCTCCTGCTGGGGGTGAAGAGGGACCTGGCAACCCTAATCAGCAAGGTCACATGTAGTGTACGGTCCTGACACACATGTTTGCCAGGCTAACCCAGTACACATGATCATGATAATTGTAATGTGCTAAACAACCCTGAGAAGCTGGGAATATACTACATATGCTATAACTGGGAATATACTACTTAATACTACTTATCGCTGGATATTATATGTAATATATATATAAAATATTTCATATATATTATAAAATATATTACTTATTTATTCTAACCAAAATCAAAGGCAATGGCTGAAATCCTATGCTGTTACTTAGAAGCCAGTACTACTGAAAGCAATGGGAGTTACTTCTGAGTAAACACGGATAGGACCAAGCTGCATGATTATTTTGAAGGCTTCCCAAGGGGTGACACTCCTTCTCAAATACCAAAGAAAAATAGAGCGCAAAGCATGCCTTGGCTCCAGGGCTTATGACCAATGGCTGGAATACTAGTTCTGTGTAAATATTAAAAAAAATAGTTTTAGCAATAGTATGATTTGGCCTGGCATTTGTATGCTCAAATGAACTTTTTGTTTCCCACATTTCTTTATGTTTTTGTGTATCTCTGTGTTTCTGAGTTATGACAGGCCCAGCAGCAGAGGTGTTGAAATACCACATAAAAGGCAGCTCTCATAGTTTTTTTCCATCCTGACCAGAAGCAGGAAGTAACCATAATCACAGAGGAAAGTATGTTTCAAATGCCCCCTCCTCCTGGTCTAGTCCGGCTAACCTAAGAAAACCAGTTATTACTTATACGTTTTTTGATAACATTCAGTGTAACATTCAATGGCATAATAATTGTAATGCAAACATAGTGTGTACAGCTGAATACGTGGTTGAAACTGCACATTTATTAGGGTTGCCAGGTCCCTCTTTGCCACCAGCGGGAGGTTTTGGGGCAGAGCCTTAAGAGGGTGGGGTTTGGGGAGGGGAGGGACTTCAATGCCATAGAGTCCAATGGCCAAAGCAGCCATTTCCTCCAGGTGAACTGATCTCTATCGGCTGGAGATCAGTTGTAATAGCAGGAGATCTCCGGCTACTACCTGGTGGTTGGCAACCCTAACATTTATCCAGGTACTGATCCCAGGTTTCATTTGTAAAGTGAACACACCTTGGCTCTTTCTTACAAACAGATGTATGTACCTGCATGCAGGATTCACTGTAATGTGTGAACAGGGCTACAGTAAATCTGCAACCAGAAGAATTCAGGAATAATTTATTCACATAATGATTCAGCGACATTTTTGTAGCACTTCTTCATAGTTCATTTTCAGCATGACCCCCAAGGATGCTAAGTATGGGTAGGCATACATTTAGAAGATCCAACACTAGAACACCATGGACTATGTCCTAAAGCTGTAATCACTTGTGCGCTGAGCCTCAGCCGTTCTTGCCTTGCCATAATCTGGTTTGAACAGCTGCTTGACAGCTGTGTGGCTGCACAGAAGCTGTAGTGGTCCAGTTTCATTTCCTTCTGTCTTGCAAGCTGTTTTTGCATCTGCCGCCATTGATTCTGCCCCAGGGTCATGGATGGTCAGGTCAGGTGATTTATAATCACTGGTTTACTTATTAAGCCAGTGTGGTGTAGAGTTTAGAGTGTCAGACTAGGATGTGGGAGACCCTGGTTCGAGTCCCCACTCTGCCATGGAACTTTGCTGGGTAACCCTGGGCCAGTCACACACTCTCCGCTTAACCTACCTCGCAGGGGTGTTGTGGGGATAAAATGGAGAAGAGGAGAACATTGAAAGCTGCTTTGGGTCCCAGTTGGGGACAAAGGTGGTGTATTAAATACAAATTAGAAATAATTTGCTCACTGTTATTTGCCAAATGAAAAGCGGCAATGACAGACTGTGGAGGAGGGGGGAAACTAGGACTATCATCAGGCATCTAAGAATGTGTGTAGGGTGTAATTTTTGAATACACAAAAGAATATCTTGATTAGCAATCTCAAGCTGCCCAAGTACAGCATAACAGCCTATAAAAAAAAACTGGCTCCCTGATTATTAAAGTGATGCAATCCAGTAGCCATATATAGTGGCTCAAGAAAGCTCATGTCTTTCCTGACAGTCTAAAACTGCAAAAATCTGGGGAGGATTTTGTTGCCAAATAACCTGAAGGTGGACTATGTTCAGTTTAGCAGGGCTTGTCAAAGGGAGTCAAGATCTTGAGAAATGTTCAGGCCGATAGGGATAATTTAATCAAAATAGTATCCATAAAGCATCAAGGAAAAGGGAAGAAAGCAGCATGGAAACCATGTCAATTTCAGGCATTTTTACTTGATTAATGATACCCTTATAGAGAGGACCATTCCCCTCCCCCCAAAAATGGTGTACCTTCAGAGTAAGAAAAGAAAAGAAAAAGAATGAGTGCCACATAATCTGGCATTCTACAAAGAATTATATGAGGAAACAAAGAAAGTCAGTGATGTCCATTAGCAAAGAGGGCAGATGTCTTGATGAATACACTTGATCTATGCTCCTATTGTGAGCACATTCCCTTATGATAATACTGCTTTGTGCAAGAAGCCACACTATGTTTACTAAGCAGATCTTTAACCTCCTGCTACTGCATATTAGCATACCAGTCTTTATGCTATCTCTGTGGTCTACCCAGAAGCACACAAGAGCTCTATTCTTTTGCAAGTTTACAGAAGTATGTACAAACAATAGTTGGATGAAACAGAACTTTGTTTTTGTTGTATTTCAGCCGCTTCAAGTCTGCCTGAATATGATCTCATTCCAGGTCAAAACAGCAAATTTAGGATTGATTTGTTCACTCTAGCTTGTTTAAGGAATCCGTCATTCTACAGGTTTAGACTGAAATAACTGATTTATCATATGCCTGCACCAAATGCATATGCTAAGGATGCCAGTAGGGTTGCCAGCTTCCAGGTAGTTAAGCAAAAATCAAGCACAGATACCTATAGACAAGCTGGGTAAAGATAATGGTATCAAGCTCAAAATAGTATGAAAAAGTGATGTATTATACACAAGTACAGATATTAAACAAAAATACAAAGAATGTGTAGCATATAGCTCCTCAAAGAAGGCAAATAATTTTCAAGGTAAGTACAATGACTAGTGAAATACTTTCAAAGATAAGTACAATGACTTGTTCATTTTTCTTTACAGAATGAAATAATGGCGCTTGTGAACGACGTAGGCACGCCTCTGCTGGAGCGTTTTCCGGATGCTTTGAACTCTTTCGCCCTCCAAAGACAGCTTCATCAGCCGGTAGCCTCAAATTGTTGCTCCTTCACAAATTTCTTATTATTCACAATATTCGTATAATCAAAGTCTTATTCTTCCATGCACCAGGATGGCTGCCAAAATAAAGCCAAAACCCCACCCCCCTCAGGCTCCGCCCCAAAAATATCTCGCCGGTGGCGAGGAGGGACATGGCAACCCTAGATGCCAGGCTCCAGGTAGGACCTGGGGATCCCCCAGAACTACAGCTCATCTCCAGACTACCAGAATTACAGCTCATCTCCAGACTACTGAATCAGTTCCCCTGGAGGAAACAGATGTTTTGGAGGATGGTTTCTATGGCATTGTACCTCACTGAGGTCTCTGTCCTGCCCAGGCTCCATCCCTAAATCTCCAGAAATTTCCCAACCTGGATCTGGCAACCCTACCTTTCATCCCCCGCTAGTGACTGGGGGTGGGGGCTGGCAACCCTAGCATATGCTCAGCTTTGGGGTGTTACTAAATCTGGG
Source organism: Euleptes europaea (assembly GCF_029931775.1). Classification (NCBI taxonomy): domain Eukaryota; kingdom Metazoa; phylum Chordata; class Lepidosauria; order Squamata; family Sphaerodactylidae; genus Euleptes; species Euleptes europaea. The sequence continues at coordinate 74,148,881 of NC_079316.1, forward strand.
ACTACAGGTAGAAGTGTAGAAGTGTAGCCAACCCCTCAGCTGGTAGGACAGCTATGGCTCTATATGCTCACGTCATATCTACACTGGACTATGGAAATTTGTTTTACATGTGGCTGTCTTTAAAGATTGTGTGGAAGCTTTGATTTGGAATATAGCTGCTAGTCTGGTATAAGAACCTGAAAACATATTTCTTTAGTATTAAAAAAACAACATTGCCTATCTATTCATTGTGAGGCACAATTCAAAGTGCTGGTTACTTCCTATCAAGGCTTGAATGGTCTGGGACCAAAATACCTAAAGCATAGCATTCTCCCATATGTATTAGCTCAAGAACTTGGATTATCTGCCAATATCCTTGGGTGTTTACCAAGAGGGGCCTTTCCCCTAGTGGCTCCTCATTGGTGGAATACTCTACTTCTCAGCTATTTACCTGGCACCTGATCTCCTCACCTTCAGGCACCAGGTTATAACATTCTTATTTACCAAGTATTTGTTCATTTTATTTGGGTTGTTTCCTTCCCCAGAGTAGTATATATATTTTATTCTTTTTAAAGTAGTTGTATTTGATATGAAACTCCCCCCTTCTGTTGTTAAGATTGTGCTTTGTTTCTTTTCATGATGTTTGTGACAATCTATCTTGCCACCCTCAGATCCCTTGGCTGAGCAAGCAGGATGTAAATTCTCAAAGTAAATGATAAATAATAAAAGCATAACATATATGTATGCCTTTCGCATAATCTACCCAGAAGCTTTCCAAAGTTAACTTGATTGCCATTTGGAAGGAAGAAAGAGAATTCCCAGAATGGATTCTCTAGTAAAATGGTTCATATGCTTGGTTCGTGTGAGTTAAATGTTCAACAGAGTTTTTCTATAATGCAGGATAGAAGAACATAAGAACCACCCTGTAGTTTTTGACCAAGATCCAGATCATAAACTATTTGTTTTCTCTCAATGGATTCTCTTGTTTATCCCTTGGATAAATTGCCTCTGATATAGACACTGTGAATTGTATGGATTCATCAGTGAGGGTCAGACTTTTCTGCCTCTGGGCAGTGGAGTGGATTGGAAGGCCTTTTGCTCATTTTATCCCCCTATGCCTCTGGCTGCAACTAATTTTTAACAAGGGCTATAGTTTGCAATTATCAAGGAATGAAAAGTCAGCAACCTAATCTCTGCCTTTTGGGTCAATCCCAAATTAATCCAGGAACAGGCAGAGGCCTTCTCTGAATAGGCTGCAATAGACAGTCACAATTCTCTACATATGCACCTCAGCGGCTCACTCCATTTTTGTTAGGGTTGCCTGGTCCCTCTTCACCACTGGCGGGAAGTTTTTGGAGTGGAGGGGGGAGGGTTAAGGAGCCTTTTGCCTGCTACATGACAGGAAAGAAGGAGCGATCCTTGGGAACAAGGGTATGATGGAGACCAGATGGAATGCCCCTCCAGCCCTGATTAGACCTCAGAAGTGGCAATTGCATCTCCCTCTGCTTTAACCTTCAGATTCACTGTCCCCAAATAAGTAGGGTTGCCAGCTCTGGCTTGGGAAGTACCTGGCAATTTTGGGGGGTGGAGACTAAGTGGATTTGGGCAGGGGAGGGACTTCAATGGGGTATTATGCCTTAGAGTCCACCTTCTCCAGGCAAACTGATCTCTGTCACCTGGAGACCAGTTGTAATAGTGGGAGATCTCCAGCCACCACCTGGAGGCTGGCAACTCTGCAAATAAGATATCACCTTAAGAGAAATAGAATGGTACAGAAAATATTAACTCTTCCACGGAAAGTTGGTTAGTGCTTTAGTTCTCAATCAGTATTAATGGCAGAGAGTTTTGGGCAAGTGAAATTCCTGCCTCTCTTATTTCCTCAGTTTATCGGTCTGTAAAGATGGCGTGAAGCATGTCAGTCATGAGTGTTGAAAGGCCCAGCCAGCTAACGTTTACAGAGTAGTTTGAGATTTGTGGCTGAAAGACGGCATAAGTGAGGCAGCAGCTGTACTATTCCATGCTGTGTGCTGCAGGGAGCCTTGTTAATGATTCAATAGGTGTCCCTTGTCCCTTTGATTCAGTACTGAATCATTGTGCCAAAAGAAGCTAGGGGGTATTCTCTCGCTGGAGGTGCTGTCTTTTAAGTGAAAAAGTAAAACTGAGGTCCTGACCACAGCTGGTCATGGGATTTTTTTTTTATTTTTTTGTAAGAGTAAGGATATTGAGAGGGATGTTCAAAGGACCAAAAGAAACATTTCAGGGTTAAATGAAATGATTTCTGTATTCATTTACCTCCCGTATCTCTGTAGGGAGAATTGTAAGGCTTAATTAGTTAAATACTTTGAGACCTTTGGATGAAAGATTTGACAGTAATACCAAGCATCATTAAGGGCCACATTCTGAAAGGTTTTTTATTTTATTTTACAGTGACCTCAGGCAAGAATCATGTTGACAAAAGTCTATGTTTTTGGCCTCTCTAAACAGGAAACATTTACAGATCCCAAAGGTAATATACTGTTTGTCCATCTGAAAGATCATACCTTCTTCCTGGGAAAATAAGAGATATTCTCCCTCTGCTTCATCTAGACCATGCTTCAGCCATAGAAACACGATCCAGGACTTACTTACATACATACCCACACATGAAGCCTTTTCTTTTTCTCACATATAATTCTCTGTGTACATGGATAAGCAATTTATTTATGTTTATGAGAAGATGATGCAAGAGGGATGGATTTGCCAGTGTTAAATGTGCCTCAGGAGAGTGTGCTTTTATGGACATCACAAGCTCGATTGGTTGTGAGAGTCCTTAGGGTTCTGAAATTGTCTTTTTGCCTGAAGGGCTACACAATTCCAGATGTTATACAGATTCTTCTTGTATGTCAGGGTGGCTTGTCTTCGGTCCCTTAGGCCTTCCCAGTTTTTTTGTCTAACAATTAAATCACCTGTATGGAATGCTGCCTCAGCCTCTCCCAGCCTGGACCTTTTTAGGTATGTCTGCTGGATCATGAAATATGTTTCTTAAAGTAATTCCCCCCACCCCTCTGAAAGATCTACTTATATCTACAACTCAATGTGATATCATTGATTTATTTTCTAGTACAAGAGTTCAGAATATGAATATGAAGCTAAGTTATACACTGAGGCTAAGTTATACACTGAGATCCACTTACTCTAGAACATACTCAAACCTCTGCAGACAGTCTTCTCCTTTCACTGTTAAGAGTAATGGGATATAATGAAAATAAATTCAGCTTTAGTTGCATAATATTTTGGGGGACCAATTAAGCCATCCTGAGTTATAGCATATTCGAAGTCAGTTTTAGTAGTTCTGCAAAATATTGTTTCCATATAACTTTCTGATTTTAACAGTTCCGTGTATCATCTCTCATCTGAAATAAAATTTTGATAAAACAAGATGTAACTCTCCTATTAAACTATCAAGCACTTTTCTTTCAATGAGTAATGTACCTATCAAGTTTGACAAAAGTCAAGTGGTAACTTCTTATAGCCGTTCTATCCTACTAAGTAAAAATAGACTTGACTGAATGTGAGTGCTCCGTTGTCTATTGATTTCTTTTCATATGGAATGACATGGCCTTGAATCCTAAGCTCCCTTTCTGCTTCTAATAGGATCCTCTTGAGGGAGAAAAGGAGACTGATTTTCACTGACGCCCCCTCTCACTACAGCCCTAGTCCAGTCCTTATGATGCTCTGAGGGGTACACAAAACTGCAGGGGGAGGGAAGGCAGGAAAAGTCACAATTTATGCAGCACAGCTCTGTTTGCACTGCATAGGACCCAAGCCATAGGGTTTAAGTTCTTTAAGGAAAAAAGGGCCACAGTGACAGAACTATTACACAGAAATAACCCCATGCCCCCTTTTTTTCTAATTACATCACTGAGTTACGTAAACACCAGGTGAGGATTACAGATTGCTGCAGATGACAATGTTTGCCTCCATCGAAAGGGGAAAATGAATCCTGAGCTTTCCTTTCCAATTATATTGTTAGCTGAAGACCTTACCCCCTGCCATCCACTTACCGGGATGTTGTTATAGTGGTGGCAGCAGGAAAAGTACCTCCCCCCACACTATGGTTGCCAGCTCCGGGTTGGGAAATACCTGGAGATTTTGGGGGCAGAGCCTGAGGAGGGCGGGGTTTGGAGAGGGGAGGGATGTCAATGCCATAGAGTCCAATTGCCAAAGTGGCCATTTTCTCTAAGTGAACTGATCTCCATCAGCTGGAAATCAGTTATAATAGCAGGAAATCTCCAGCCACCACCTGGAGGTTGGCAGCCCTACATTGCCATGCACACACATACCTTGACCATTGTTCTGGTAGTGTTAAAGGCACCAGAGTTCCTGGGAACATTATGTTTCTCAGGGTCCCAAGTTCATGGGATTCTGCTAGAGCTGTGTTCAACTTGTCCCTGAGATAGTAACAGAACTCCCTCACTGTCCATTATAGAACTAGCTGTCACAGCGATAGAGGAGAAAATCGCAGCTGAGCTAACACCAAGGAGATATCAGAGATCAAACAAAAGCAGAAATCTACCAAAACTACTCTGGAACTGCATGAGCAAAAAATCTCAGAACATTCTCAGTTACACTCTGAAGCCAATATCAAAATTGACGCTCATGAAATAAAACTGAGGGATTTGATCGTTCATAGGGATATGGGGGTATGTGGTAAGCTTGCCAATGTTCAGAACTGGGTATGGGGATAAAGAGGTGTTCAGGGTTGGGGTGGGATATAGCTTGTCAACAGTTGTCAATAGTTTGCCCTGCCCAGTTTGAATTCCAAATGGATCTGAGAGAAGTTCACCCACCATTTTTTCTTGGCCATGACTACAGGCAGCTGTTGCATGGGTATTTCCACCCGCAACAACAGCCATTCTGTTTTACAGTGAAAGTATCAAAGTCAGGTAAAGTCTTGTCAGTTGGTGTGTTCTCCCAGAGAGCCCGTGTGGTGTAGTGGTTAAGAGTGGTGGTTTGGAGCAGTGGACTCTGATCTGGAGAACCGGGTTTGATTCACCACTCCTCCACTTGAGCAGCGGAGGCTAATCTGGTGAACTGGATTGGTTTCCCCACTCCTACACACGAAGCCAGATGGGTGACCTTGGGCAAGTTACAGTTCTATTAAGAGCTCTCGCAGCCCCACCTATCTCACAGGGTGTCTGTTGTGGGGAGGGGAAGGGAAGTTGATTGTAAGCTGGTTTGAGTCTTCCTTAAGTGGTAGAGAAAGTCAGCATATAAAAAACCAACTCTTCTTCTCCCCCCCCCCCCAAAAAAAAACATGTGCACCAGCCCTGGTGTACCCAGTAATACTTCATTTATAGAAAAATAGACAGAGCAAGGTAAAATTGGGCAAAGCTTTCTCTCAGTAATATCAGTTTCACTGAGTATCAGACATATAGGGAACCAAGAAGGAAAACATGATGGGCAGGTAGGCAAATAATGGAGAAATGTAGACTGTCACACTGCAACAACCACATCACGATGGAATCGCACATTAATCTAGTATCAGGGCGGCATGGGAGCAAGATCTTGAGGAAGCAAGGGGGAATTGTCTTCTACTGCAATGGCTGGGAGAGGTGTGGTGACATTTAAATTAGAAAAAGCACAACTTGTCAACTGTGGTAATGCACTTGAACTGAAGTCAGGGAAGATTCCCCAGTGATCATAAAAGAGCTTGACAATGCACACGTGATTTCAGCCTTCTTACTGAGACATTTTATAGCCTCCAACTCTTTTTGGATGAAACAACAACCAGCTACCCAGAATGCTCAAAGCAAGGGAGCTGTTTCAGGCTGGGGAAAGGTTTCCATTTTCTTATTTCATATCTCTGATTTCCTAGCAAGAATTGGCACAGGAATCAGGCAGCTCAAGTGAACTAAGAAAGTGTGGCCACGAGAGAATTTTAATTTATTGATGGTTCTTGCCCTACTGTACATTCACTGCTGCTCTTTGAGTGTAATGGATGAAGCAGATGTTTGACACTGCAGCACCTCTTCATAACTTCACTCTTCAAAAACAGTTTTACAAGTGCTTACTCGTATTGGTTCCCATTCAGCACAGGAAACTGAGGTCATTGTGAAACATGAGGCCCAGGCAGGAGTCTGAACTCATGTGCACTGCAGCTGGGCCTACATCGTCTAAGCACGTTAGCAATTTATGAAACGGCCATAATTTTCAGCTTATGGACAAAGGAATAAAAGTGTTGACACCATTATTGTAACATCTGTGAAGGGGAAAAATATGAGTCCACTGCTAAGTGAACAAATGGTGCAAGAGTTATAAAGATTCTTTTATGCTTAATTGTGTTCATTACCAGCAGTAATTATTTTTAACATGTGCAATTTCTTTAGCTTTGACCTCAGCCCAAAAGGTTAAGATCTGACAATAGGAAAGGGTTATCCCCCCTCCTCCCCACACATTTTACTCTGTTAGTAGGGCTCTGTACAGTGAATTTGCAATCGTGAGGTACCTTTCTGATCATTTGCTTTTAGCAGTCTCTGCTTAGTTGGGTTCATTTGATTTCTTTATGATTATCTTAACATACACTCTTCTTGGAAGGCTTTTTCACCCCCTAGTCACTTAATAAGTCATTTTGTAGTTTACTGTAACAAAGATAAAGGTACATTTATTCCCTCAGATACAGCCCTTTATTCTGAGAAACCAATTAATGCTCTGTTTTATTTATGCCCAATAGCTGGTTTTGCAAAATACTTTGGACTCAAAACCAAAGATATATAAATCTCAGCAAGCAGTTTGCATACATGTTACAGTCTGGAGTGAAATAGCCATTGGTTTCCAGGGACAAATGTGCCTTGAGGGTCAGTTCATAAAACTGAATTTTGTCCACATGATTATGGTGCTTCCTTCCCTGAATATGTGGCAGGGAATGGGTTTGTTCTGGAAGGGATAATGGGGTGAAGTGCATGGCATGAAGGACAGCAACCATTGGGATCCTTGTGCAACCTGGCCAATGAACAGGAAACAATGGAGCTTGAATATAAGGTAGTTCCACTTCTCAAGGCAGATTTTTCTCCTGGCTTACATGACACATAACCTATGTAGAGCGTGGATAACATTAAATATGATATTTTTGTTCCTCCGTCTGCTTTTCTTTTGCCCTGAATGGCATTGGTTTTATTAGTCCACTCTGCTATTAAATTCCTCTTGGATTGTGCCAGCTCATAAATTTTTCTTTACCAGTATGGTACTGCATTACCTGTAGCATTATGTGTGTGCGTGTTAAGTGCTGTCAAGTCACTTCCAACTCATGGTGACCCTATGAATCAATGTGCTCCAAAATGTCCTATCATTAACAGCCTTGCTCAGGTCTTGCAAACTGAGGGGGGTGGCTTCCTTTATAGAGTCAATCTGTCTCATGTTGGGTCTTCCTCTTTTCCTGCTGCCTTCAACTTTCCTATCATGATTGTCTTTTCCGGTGACTCTTGTCTTCTCATAATGTGACCAAAGTACAATAGCCTCAGTTTAGTCATTTTAGCTTCTAGGGACAGTTCAGGTTTGGTTTGATGTAGAACTCACTCATTTGTCTTTTTGGCAGTAAAAGGTATTTGTAACACTCTCCTCGAACGCTACATTTCAAAGGAATCTACTTTCTTCCTGTCAGCTTGCTTCATTGTCCAACTCCAACTTTCACACCCATACATAGTAACAGGGAATACTATGGCACGAATCAACTTGATTTTGGTTGCCTGTGACACATCTTTACCCTTAAGAATCTTTTCTAGCTCCTCCATGGCTGCCCTTCCCAGTCTCAATCTCCTTCTGATTTCTTGGCTGCAGTCTCCCTTTTGGTCGATGATGGAGCCAATGAATAGAAAGTCCTGAGCAATTTCAATTTCCTCACTGTCAACTTTAAAGTTGAATAATTCCCAGTAGTCATTACTTTTGTCTTCTTGATGTTCAGCTGTATTCCTGCTTTGGCACTTTCATATCATTGACAAAATGCCATTATGGCCAAAGGGAGGGGGCTGAAAAAAGTGGCACCAAGGGGTGGGGGGAATGAAAATCACATGACTACGTTCACAATAAGTGTTGTAAATTGGTGGGAAAGAGAAAGACAAATGTTTAACAGGGCACAATGTTTTTGGTTCAGCCATCACTGAGGATTATCCCAATGCTGGTAAAGAAGAAGAAGAGTTGGTTTTTATATGCCAACTTTCTCTACCACGTAAGGGAGAATCAAACTGACTTACAGTCGCCTTCCCTTCCCCTCCCCACAACAGACACCCTGTGGGGTATGTGGGGCTGAGAGAGCCAGCATGGTGTAGTGGTTAAGAGCGGTGGTTTGGAGTGGTGGAGTCTGATCTGGAGAACTGGGTTTGATTCCCCTCTCCTCCACGTGAGCAGTGGAGGCTAATCTGGTGAACTGGACTTGTTTCTCCACTCCTACACATGAAGCCAGCTGGGTGACCTGGGGCTAGTCACACTCTCTCAGCCCCATCTACTTCACAGGATGTCTGTTGTGGGGAGGGGAAGGGAAGGTGATTGTAAGCCAGTTTGAGTCTCTTCTAAGTGGTAGAGAAAGTCGGCATATAAAAACCAACTCTCCTCCTCCTCCTCTAAGAGAGCTATGACTAGCCCAAGGTCACCTAGCTGGCTTCCTGTGAAGGAGTGGGGAAATCAACCCGGTTTACCAGATTAGCGTCCGCAGCTCATGTGGAGGAGTGGGGAGTCAAACTGCTCCATATTAGAGTCCACCACTCCAAAGAAGCATTTATGTTGCTGTAGGATCCTGTGTTGCTGTAGGGAATATGAGGAAGGGAGAAACTGCTTATGGATTCCTGCACTATATTCAAAGAAACAACAGAATACGGGATCGTATGTTTTGGCAGAGCCATGATCTTTTATGTTCTTCTGTATTTAAATGGATTTGTTCATTTATTTATGGCCTGTTCTTCTCTTGCAAATACAAAAGACCTTTCTGACAGTGATACATATTTTATTTTTAAAGCACAATTCCTAAACTGAATTTTCAGGGCCAAGAAAATGAGAAGTTTTGAGGTTTCTTTGGGCTTCTCTAGTTTGTGTTTGGCAAAATAATCCTAAACTATGGATCAAATCAGATGTGACTTGATGGCACTTTCCACTGCCACAAGGATGTGACAGTGCTCCTAGATCCAGGGGCAGATTGGCCATTAAGGTAACTGGGAAATGTCCTGGTTGGCTGAAGGCCTGGGGGGGTGGCCCACCTTGCCAAGGCAGGTGGAAGCCACCACGAGCCAGTGGCCTCTGCTGAAGTGAGGCAAGTGCGAGCAGCCACCACTGCCACTGTGAACGGGATGTGGGAGCAGCAGCTGCCACCATCACCAGGAGCAGGGCAAGCAGGAGCAGCTGCTGCATGACAAAAGGAAGTGGGAGCAGCCAGTATGAGTTTGGCAGTCCTCACCACAAACCAATGAAAGCTATCACTACAAGCCAGTGGGAGCTAGCAGCTCCTGCCTTGTGGCAGGCAAACATAAGCCAAGCATCCATCTCAACCATGCTTCCTCCTTCCCTCCCCCCCTCAGGTGGAGGGATGAGGCCGGACCAGGCTGGGCCAGGCCTGGGGATGGAGCTGGGTCTTTTTCTAGGGCTGTTTTGCACTCCCAATCTGCCCCTGCCTAGATCTATGGAATAATATGCATGCCCACACCTTTGAGAAGGTTGTAAATCAGGCTTTTCATGGGGTGAATCAATTTGTAAGGGACAATGCCTTACCTACAAAGCCAGACATGCATTCTTGGACCTACCTCAAGCTTAGAGTTTCCAAGTGCCCACTAATGGTGGGCAATCTCCTGTGGATTCCTGCTGCTGCCCTCTAACATTCAGTTGTTTGGCAGGTGGAAGAAGGCCGGCTGAAGGGTGTGTGTGATTTGCATCCATATGTGATGATATCACTTCCAGCATGATGCCATCATCGCAGTGGGGGGAGCACTCTATCATTCTCCCCAAAACCATAGAGTTTGGCGGCAAGTGCTACAGCGTCTTCTTGGTGGATGCTGGCACTTCCACATCACGCTGGAAGTGATGTCATCACATACAGCTGCAGATCACTGACCCCTGTAACTGCCTTCCAACGTCTCCCACCCGTTGCCAGGAGAGACCTGGCAACCCTACATGAAATCCTTCCCATAACAATATGGACATGTCCCTCTTTTGAAAATTATGCAATAGAATCAGCAGTAATTGCCAAAAAAATTCTACTATAACAATTTTGTAAAATGAAATATTAGTGATATTATATTTTCATATATATATACACACACACACACACAACTTATAGTACATAGACAACTTATAAAAACAGCAGATCCACGGACGGACAATGTTTTGTGCGTATGAGTGCAGTATTACAATGATGCAAAAAACAGCTATATTAATGCTACTCAGCGATGTCAACTGGGGATTTTTCCCTGGTTTTTGCCACAGATATTTGTAGGGCTGCTTTATACTTTGGGCTGGGCAACTGCCTTAAATCTGCTTCTTTAGGATGTGTTTGGGGTGTATGCAACTCATTTCCCTTTAGCATAGCATGCATAGCATGCATACATTCTTTATAAAATTCCACTTCAAATTCAACACCACACTCAATATTGGCCTCAAACTTTGTTGACAAAGTTTGTCATAATCAAGTTTTAAGTGAAACAGCAACACAATCTTTGTTTTGGAAATCTGACTGTATTTTCAAATGTTGACATTTTATTTCAGACATGCAATGGGGGCATGAAGCTCAAAATCCTGGAGGGGTGCAGTCACGAAAAGCCATTTCCCAAGATTGGCATCAGGAAATTCGCAGTCATTGGATGATGTAATTAATTGCATAGGGGTTAAGTCTGTTTGAGCATCTGAGTAAGCAAAGTATCTTTTTGTTCAAAGAATTCACAACTTGGGGCCCAATAGTTCTTGAAGCCCCTCTGAAAATGGAAAATGGCCCCACAAGGCCATGTGACTTGCCCATCCTGATTACTGTCAATCTATTAACGAATGAGAAATACTTCTATAATGCTACAGGTATGATCTTCTTTCTGATTCAGAAACAGATTAAAAATAACTATTTTATACCATTAATGTCCCCCTACTTGAGTGACTCACTCTTGTTAAATAAATTGGGTATATGCTGAAGTGGGTTACCTGGAAATTGTCTTTGTTCTGCCCACCACAGCAAATTTCATCAGGTAATTAGCACTCGTTCTTTAGGCTTTCTGAATTTCTACAATACTGTATGAGTAGGAGGTACAAGTTTAGAAATCTTCCATCGGCCTACTGTTGCTATGGAAACCGCTCCCTTGGCATTCTCGTTCTTTACACCCAATCCAGAGCAGCTAAATATGTTCAAAAACAAATACGTGTAAGAGGTACAAACACCAAATCATACGACAAATGTGAGGACGTGGATGAAAGTCAAGGAGGAAAAGTTAGATTCAAGAGCAGAGAAGATATGAGCGATCAAGTTTATTGGCATCTAATTTTTCATATCCCTTCTCAAGTAGATTCTAACTAAAGAGAACTTCGGTCAGTACATCATGCGGTATTTAAAAATATGGATGAAGCAAGTTTAAGGCAGATAATCACTTTCCGTAAAACAGCCACTTGATAATAATAGAATTTTAAGCTGAAAGGAAGAATTATAAAAAACGGTACTCGCGGTGCTGTGAACATCCTGTCAGCTATCTATTTATACTGTGTCTCCCGCAGGTATCATTCCTGCCCCTACCTGCAAATGGGGCAGAAGGAATTGTGGCTAGGTCAGAGAGAGCCCTGGGAGGATCCAAGTGACATCTCTGCATTCATTTCACTAGTTTGCTACAGATCCCAAAGAAGCTGACAACTCTTTACCAAGCTGAGAACTTCCTTTCTCTATTACCTCTGGCTTAGTTCTCTCAAGAAGCAGTTTTGCAATATTCCGAATATGTCAACTGAACATCTGGATGTGTCAAGTATGTACAACTGGTTTAGGTTGTATTTGCACCAAATGATCTCTTGGGTTGTGATACCTACACGAAAAAGAAAACGTGACAGACGCCTGACTTAGATGCAGTCAGATCTTTCAGGCTCCGCCTGGCACAGCAGCATGAAGAAAGGAAGGGTGTGGGACCATACCCCAGACGCACAGTGCTGTTCTGCCTGCAGAAGATCCCAGGTTCACTCCCTCACACATCTCTCACCGAAAGGACCTCAAAGAGCAATTTGAAAAAAGTCTCAGATAGCAGCTTGAGGTCCTGCAGAGCTGCTGTGAGTCAAAGTAGCCAGCATTGACCTACATGGACCAGTGGCCTGACACAATGCAAGACAGCTTCATGTTTGTTTAAGGAACCTTAGACAATTTATTTATTTTTCTTTTAAAAATGGGCTCCATTAGTATAGAAGTTTGGTGATTTCTTTCATACCTTATGTTTCAGGTGTTTCATTGGGTGTAACATACTTCTCCAGTCCCTGACACACTTTTCATGAGTGAGTAAAAAGCAGGGACCTAGCCTGATCTGGTCAGATCTCAGAAGGTAAGCAGGGTCGACCCTGGTAAGTATTTGGATGGGAGACCTCCAAGGAATACCAAGGTTGTGACACAGAGGCAGGCAATGGAAAATCACCTCTGAAAGTCTCTTGGCTTGAAAACCCCACAAGGGGTCACCATAAGTCAGATGTGACTTGAAAGCAAACAAAACAAAATCAGTAAAAAAAAATGGGAAGCAGCAAAGCCAACATTGTGGCACCAGACAAATGCTGTCATACATTGTATGTGTCCTTACATTTTGTTTTTGCTTAAGCAGCAAGTATCTTCCATTTTATACATCTTAGAAGCTATTATATTACAAATAACTCTTTGTCATAGTAATGCCACAAATTGATGGCTAAATGTGAGCCTCAGAAGATATAGCCCCAGCCCTTAGGACCAAGCCTTCTAGGCACTTTAAAGGTAAAGGTAGTCCCCTGTGCAAGCACCAGGTCATTACTGACCCATGGGGTGACATCACATCCTGATGTTTACTAGGCAGACTATGTTTATGGGGTGTTTTGCCATTGCCTTCCCCAGTTATCTATACTTTACCCCCAGCAAGCTGGGTACTCATTTTACCAACCTCTGAAGGATGGAATGCTGAGTCAACTCTGAGCCGGCTACCTGAAACCGACCACCATCGGGTCGAACTCAGGTCATGACCAGAGCTTTTGACTGCAGTACTTCAGCTTACCACTCTGCACCACAGCGTTCCTTAAGCCCCACAAACCCTGGGCAGCACTGACCAGCCCATGAAATGGATCATTTCTACATGCATTTCTAACAGGAAAACTGTGTGTCAAATCTCAACAACTATGCAGCGCAATGGGCAACATGAATATTTGTATGGGTGTAAAATGGGGATACCAAGACATTATCACAATCAAAATCATTGTGCTTCCTGTTACAGTAAAAAAAAACAACTATTTTCTGCCATCTTCATTACAGTGCAATGCTATGCCTTTCAGTGGACTTAGAAGGGTCTTAATCTGCATAGGACTGCATAGTTAGTAACTAAACAATTAAAAATAATAATGGAGCACTGCACTGTAGAGGCAGAGAGGCCAAGAAACAGATCTCCTGTTATTAATCCCCATTCAAGAGACAACCTGAAAATTTGTTTTAAACTTAAGCCTAAGTAACCAGATGTGGATCAACAGTTTGTACTACTCTTATTGATAAGGGTCAAAATAGGCGTGACACTGTGACGTCTCTGATCAGATGTCCCCAGCTATATTAAAAGGCAATTGCCCATCTGATCAGGGTCACCAATTTGGATCAGGGATGTGGCATGGGGAAAGAAGGGATTTAACTCTTCCACCTGTGCAGTGTTCACTAATTAAAACTGATCTGCATTGCTATTAGCCTTTAAGGAGAAGAGGACATGCAAAGGCGGGATGCCTGTTACAGGGCTAGAAGAAGAAGAGTTGGTTTTATATGCCGACTTTCTCTACCACTTAAGAGAGATTCAAACCAGCTTACAATCACCTTCCCTTCCCCTCCCCATAACAGACAACCTGTGAGGTAGGTGGGGTTGAGAGAGTGTGACTTGTCCAAAGTCAACCAGCTGGCTTCATGTATAGGAGTGGGGAAACAAATCCAGTTCACCAGATTAGCATCCACTCCACCGCTCCAAACCACCACTCTTAACCACTACACCACGCTGGCTCCCACACTGACTAACATCAGAATGCTGTGATGAAGTGTATTCTTAACAGCAGGAGCAGAATTATACCTTTCTAAACCCTTTTACTTCTGAGGACTTAGAAGTAGGTAACTCTGTTTAGACCCTGACCTGGATGGCCCAGGCTAGCCTGATCTTGTCAGATCTCAGAAGCTAAGCAGGGTCAGCCCTGGTTAGTATTTGGATGGGAGACCACCAAGGAAGTCCAGGGTTGCTGTGCAGAGGAAGGCACTGGCAAACCACCTCTGTTAGTCGCTTGCCATGAAAACCCCAAAAGGGGTCGCCATAAGTCAGCTGCGACTTGAAGGCACTTTACACACACACAACTCTGTTTAGGACCGCAGTGTTCAATTAGTAAAACTATGCAAAGGTGGAAGAATTAAATCACTTTCCTCCCTGCATATTGGCCAAATCAGGGCCCCAAATGTCTGCAACAGAATATTGTCGAAGGCTTTCACGGTCAGAGTTCATTGGTTCTTGTAGGTTATCCGGGCTGTGTGACCGTGGTCTTGGTATTTTCTTTCCTGACGTTTTGCCAGCAGCTGTGGCAGGCATCTTCAGAGGAGTAACACTGAAGGACAGTGTCTCTCAGTGTCAAGTGTGTAGGAAGAGTAATATATAGTCAGAAAGGGGTTGGGTTTGAGCTGAATCATTGTCCTGCACATTACCTTTGATACTTTTTGCAGGACAATGATTCAGCTCAAACCCAACCCCTTTCTGTCTATATATTAATCTTCCTACACACTTGACACTGAGAGACACTGTCCTTCAGTGTTACTCCTCTGAAGATGCCTGCCACAGCTGCTGGCGAAACGTCAGGAAAGAAAATACCAAGACCATGGTCACACAGCCCGGATAACCTACAAGAATCAGACTGCAACAGAGTTTAAAAATCACCCAGTTATGCATCTCAGCTGTTTTGTTTTAAAAATCTAACGTGCAAATCACTGGAATGGAATGGGAATGAAATAAAACGGTGTGTGTTGCTTGCATCTGATGGTGTCTTGCCAAGCAACAGAAAGGAGTTCAACGTAGGTTCAAAATGGACCTGGAAAATTCAGCAAACTACGAGCCAAAATTATTCTCAGGCTTACTATCATCTAGCTCTGTTGTTTCACCTTCTGTGAGAATGTTGACATATATATTCATTTTGTGACTCGGGGAATTGTGAAACCTTGGTTGTTCAAGAATCTTTGCCATGCTCATTGCACATTGTTGTTAAAAGTGTCCATTTCCAAGAATATTGGTGTGGAAATCCTTTTTTTTTTTTTTTTTTGAGATGTTAAGAATGTAATCTCATCAGATCAGATGGTGAAATGTGCATCTTTCTCTTATGAATTATCCCAGTATATTCTATAACAGGAGTGAACATTTTTTTAAAAAAATTAAAAATTGTTTTCATTTTTTTTTAAAGTGGGAAACAGCTACAGTTAGGCTGTATCCTCTTTGTTTCCTATTAAAATGGGATGACGTTTTTCAGGAGCTGTACCTGTTATTCATGGAAACCAAACTTCAGAAAAGAGACAAGAAAAGTTCCCTGTTTCATAGGCCATTCAAATCAAAACACAGTTCTAGCTTTACTTTCTTTGTTTTACATCCCTTCGAGACAATGTTCTCAGGACTCCGAACCTTCTTGCCTAATCCCAGATGTTTGCCCCAGAAAGCTAATGAGCCTACAGAGCAGGCTAAGGGAGGCATTTATAATAACAATGACAACAATACATTGTACTGTTATTACATATATGTGTTAATTGTTTTTAACAAACAGATGTACTCATCTTTCTAAGCACGTAACTTGGATAAAAAAAAAAATTCATTGCCAGAGTCTAGCTATTTTTATTCAGAAACCCCAATGGTTGTGGTGTAGTGGTTAAGAGCCAGCGTGGTGTCGTGGTTAAGACTGGTGGACTCTAATCTGAAGAACCAGGTTTGATTCCCCACTCCTCCACATGAGCGGTGGACTCTAATCTGGTGAACCGCGTTGGTTTCCCCACTCCTACACATGAAGCCTGCTGGGTGACCTTGGGCTAGTTACAGTTCTGTCCGAACTCTCTCAACCCCACGTACCTCACAAGGTGTCTGTTGTGGGGAGAGGAGGAGAAGGAGATTGTAAACTGGTTTGAATCTCTTTAACAAAGGTAGAGAAAATCAGCATATAAAAACCAACTCCTCCTCCTCCTCCTCCTCCTCCTCCTCTTCTTCTTCTTCTTCTTCTTCTTCTTCTTCTTCTTCTTCTTCTTCTTCTGCAGTTAGATTTAGTATGCATGTTCTGGACTGCAACCCTAAATTAAGAACTTTTAGGGGGTTTAAGTATTGAATGGTGTGAGAAAGTTTCTGGAACAGAATATTTTAGACTCCCACAAAATTATACTGAAGTACTGTGGGCTAAAAGGTTTTGAAATCTGCTTAGACAGACGGTTTAAGGACGTTGCAGAAGAAAACAAAAATAATATTTCACTCAACTTTCCTAGAATCAAATGGTATATTTTTAGTGCTGAACATTCTTGTTGTTTCCCAAGGGAAACTGTAGAGAGAGAAAAATTCAACTGACAGCCAAAGCACAACTTACATGTACTGATTAAGAGATGCCAACTAGATGAAAGGTATTGGCTTGGCTCAGCGTTTGAGTGGTTCATGGGTTGAGTTATGCTTCCAAAGGAATGACTCTAATTGGTTTATTGGCTGTAGTTTTTTTATTGTGCACCCTAAGGATTGCTCATTCCAAGACTTTGGCGCAACAAATGTAAACTGAAAGCAAGAGCTTTGGTCCTCCTGCCCTCTGCAGTGGTTCCCAAACTTCTGATAGTTTCCTCCAAATTTGCCAGCATAGCTTGATGTATTGTAAATTAGTGAACAACACAGTTGAAGGGGCCCACCTCTAGCGCCTCCTGCTGACCTCTTGCCTCTTAGTGCCCCCCTAGGTAATCCCACTGCCCCCCAGGGGGTGGTACTGCCCACTTTGGGAACCACTGCTGTAGAGGTCTTGGAATGATACCAAAGTGTCCTGGGCCACACTCCTAGTGCTGCTTGTCTGTGAGTTGCTGACAAGAAGATGAGGCCCAAAATAGTAGACTGATCACACATACGGTTATTCCAAGAGATAAAGCCTGAAAAATAATGTCTGTATAGGTGTTTTTTTTTGGGGGGGGGGGAGGAAGCTTTCTAACTACAGTGATGTCCCAGCTAAGGGCCAAAGGCAGGAAAATTACAAGGAATGCTTCAAGAATTATCAAACTTTGGAGTCAATCCAAGGTGATTTAAGGTGAAGAACACCCATTCTGCCTCTATGACCAGTCATCACCTATAACATACAGTAAGTCCATCCTCTGTAAATGTAATAACAGTATTGTGACATTCAAACGGACGTGGCAATAATTTAGGTTAATTAAACCCCATGCCAATGCCCCTCTGGATCTTTCAGATAACAGCCACTTCTACTTTTATGCAATATTATCTCAAAGCACAAGGGATAAAAATACTCTTTGAACTGTCTCAGTTTGGCGCTGAGAAATTCCATTGATTTATTCTTCACTAAGATAACCAACAAAAATAAACTACATTTATTGGATTTTGAACCCTTTTCTTTACTCTATAGCAAAGACAACTGCCCAACTTTTATCTCAATTCTAGACAGTTATCAAGCATGGCAGGTAAGTGGATCTCGTGGATATTTTAAAAATCAGGCTCCCTACTTATCCACCCACACACACAAATAAACAAAAGCTCTAGGAAAGGATAATACCTTTGCTATCAGCTGCAGGGTCCAGGGTCCAGTTTACATAGAGATAATTGGCTAACAGAACAGCAGGTAGTCATCCATTGAACTTATTACTGGAGTTGTTCTTTACCTAGAGATCAATGTCAAAATTCTTCTTTGAGGCTAAGCTTTTATAGCCAATACAATATTCCCAGTAGGTTTTTGCTTCTACAAAATTCTCAGTTCATGTACAACCACATAGTTCTATTAACTTCCATGGAGACATACCTCTTTGCTCCACCTGACACAATTGGGCATATTGCTTTCTGTATGTCTTCCATTAGATCTGCAAGACAATAACAAGCTATCACCAAACCCAGCTATTTGGTCATTTAAGAAGCCGGTGTGTGTGTGTGTGCTGCATATTTAAAGGGGCCTATCTACATATTTCCCTGACCTGGATGGCTCAGGCTAGCCTGATCTCGTCAGATCTCAGAAGCTAAGCAGGGTCAGCCCTGGTTAGTATTTGGATGGGAGACCACCAAGGAATACCAGGGTTGCTGTGCAGAGGAAGGCACTGGCAAACCACCTCTGTTAGTCTCTTGCCATGAAAACCCCATAAGTCGGCTGCGACTTGACGGCACTTTACACACACACACATCTACATACTTCATGACTTGGGCTTGGCTGAAGTTGTGTTATATTTTTGTAGAACCATTTTGTAAGTGCTACTTTGACAAAGAAACAAATGTATACAATAAAAAGGGCACAGCTGGATAAATGAGAAATCATCTTTATTTGAGCTTAATGGGGATTCAGTCAGTAGGAAGCAAGAGACGTGAAGTCATAGAAGACCTGGTGGGAACATGGGTTGGTTGGTTGCATTTCTACTATTCATTTACCTAAGGCAAAACTTTTGTGTTCACATGTGTGAAGCTCCTCATGGAATAAGGTGGCATCTATGCTGGTGTGGGGGCAAAGAGCCTACACTGGCGTGGAGAGGGGGCATTCCCAGGGTAAAGCTGCCTTTGGGCAGCTTCCTAACCATCTTTGCCCCGGGAATGCCCCCTTTGTTCACTGGGGCATTTCCTCCCTTTTAAAGTTTTTTTTAAACTTCTCTTTTGTCTCTGTGGCGGCAGGGAAGCCTCTGAGGAGGCAGCGTGGCTCCGTCACTCTTGGTATAAAACTGGAGGAAAGGGAGGAAAGAAGTGACCTCATACAAACTGGCAGTATCAACTGGTCAGGGATTTCTAGCCCCCCCCCCCCCGGTCCCACCAGATCACTGACATGTGATGCTTAACAGCTAATCTCGTCCTATTTGATGCCATGTGAGAAATGGGAGCTCAACACACTACTTTCACCTCCATATGATCCGCTTGCCTTGAAGTCTCTCACGAAACCTGCTATTCTCAAGAAAGTGCCAAGACGTTGCCTCTTTAACAGAGCTCTGAGTACACCTGTCCTTTGTTCTCCTCCTCCCCTACCCCAAACAGGCGTGATAACATTCCTTACATTTGCACTCTAAACTTCTCTCAGTGATGAGTCTGTCTAAAATGGCCTGCGTGATTCCACAAGCAGAAGAGCATGAACGCTGCTTTTGAACTACTCCAGCTCAGGGTTTCAGACAATTGAGCTAAATCAGTGCCACACATTTTTATCAAGCCATACCCTTTCTCTAGGAAACTGTGAAAAATAGTTCTGTGTGTTTGTGCTATGGGGTCTCTTTGAGAATTCTTATATCTTTCACTAAGCTCCCATTTCCTGATTTCTCTGAGGGAAGCCACAGTTATTAAATTTGTACGGATCTTCTATACGTTTGTAGTGTTCCAAATATCTCACATACATGATTTTCCCCCAGGGAAATAGAAACCCCTTCACCTTGGCATTATCTTAATAAAATAGTTCAAGATATTCTCACCACTCCTTAGTAGGAATCATTTTCTCTTTAGCTTTTGGTTGTGACCACTTTTGAAAACAGGATGCAGAATGGCTCAGAACACTTGCTATGCCAAACTACAGTACAAAAGTGCAACCCAAGATCTTTTGGACTTCATGGAAGATATTGGGGACAACCATCAGCTTGGATCCCACCTAACATTTCCACTGATGGAAGGGATGATGATCTTTGCTGATTCCGTCCTCCCACTGTAAACCCCCATTCCCCCCCCCCTCAGAGGGTTTCCAATCTCCAGGTACTAGCTGGAGACCTCCCGCTATTACAATTGATCTCCAGCCAATAGAGATCAGTTCACCTGGAGAAAATGGCCACTTTGGCAATTGGACTCTATGGCATTGAAGTCCCTCCCCTTTCCAAACCCCGCCCTCCTCAGGCTCTGCCCCAAAAACCTGCCGCCGGTGGCAAAGAAGGATCTGGCAACCCTACCCACTCATGCTGTTCCTGGGCATCCCTCTATCTCCCTGGAAGTGCTGCATCGCCACTCAAACCCCCCAAACAGGAGTGCTAAAGCGGCCGTGGTGATGCGGCACTTTTGGGGGGTAAACCTGGAAGTGATGTGATCAGGTCATGCATGGCCATGCGTGTGTGCGATCGCCCCAGCCCTGCCCCCCCAAAACCTCCCACCAATGGAGAGGGGTGGCCTGGCAACCCTAACTATGATCCTGTGGGGAAGGTGGGAACAAATCTACTTCCAAAAGCATTGAAATTGGGGCAGATAACCCATGTGGAAATGGCCCGAGGAACAGTTCATGAATTGCATGCAGATTGACTGATGCCCTGAAATATGTCGCTTTGCTTAAGCTATTGTTTGGGCTGCTTGTGCAGCTGGGATGGCCCCGATTAGGCTGGCTGACCTTGTTCCTGCTCATAATTGAATCAGTTCAATTTCTGTCATTGTACTTAAAACCCCTTAATAATATTTTAAATATACTCTATTTGACATGGTTCTCTGTAGCTTGTTCCTTAAATTATTTTAACCTTAATAATTTAGAGAGGGGTTTTTATTTTAGAGAGTTTGCTATTAAAAAAAGTCTTTTTAGCACAGTTCTCCTAGAGTCTTATTAATTTGACACACATAAAAATGTAATGTTCCTTTACCTGAGGCAAACTTTTGGCAGGTCAGACACAACCCTTCATGGCAAGCACAGAGAAAAACAAAGAGTGAGAGAGAAAGGGAAAGAGGAGAAAATGGACTGTCCAAGCCGAGACAGACACAAAGAACTCATTTGTTCAGCATTCATGTCAAGAGCCAGAAGGCATCTCTTTCACCTTTGGCTTTTCATGGGCACCAGGATGTAGCGATGATGCCTAGGGGAATGGCATTTGCAGGGCAGAAGGCAAAAAGAAATCTAGAGCCTTTCCCAGAGTACCATCTTGCAAAACTGCAAGATAAATTGCAAGCATTCCTTCCAGGTTATTTTTAAAGCTAAAGGTGCAAGCCTCAAACTAACTTTCTCTGCTAACAGTATCATTAGTACTGGTGGGTCTACTTGTGGATACAAGCTTTGAGGAAAGAGGGCTTAATGTGAGAATGATCTCAACCATGCATAGAGCTATCAGCTTCCCTAAATCTGCTTTACGAAGTCTTAAATGGCGAGTTTCTTCTTTTTTTGTCTCTAATGACTTCCCACAAAAAGAAATGTGTCCCCCTTCTCAGAAGAATATGGAATTTAATTCCAAGTGGGCACAGAGCAATTTAAACAGACATGGCCACATTTTTGGCTTTCGATTTCTTTACATCTGCCCTGAGAAAAGACTTGAAAGAACATCCTCCAAGCTTGTTGGGTGGAAAAGGCTATTCAAAAGGCAACACAAAACCAGAGAAACATTGTGGAACACAGAAATCCAGAAGGCTGTGTATGTATCTTGTTGGGATGATGTTTGCCATGAAGAAATTGCTACCACTGTGGAGTCACAAATACATAGCTCCCGGTGTCATCCTAAGCATGTTTGTTTGAAAATAAGTCACAATTTATTCAGTAAGAATAACATCTGAGTAGCTGTACGTGGAAAATAAACATGTGACCCATCCATGGCTGGTACCAGATGGTAACGGGTTTAGGCACCTACCGGGTCCCACACAAGCTAAAGGATATACATTGAGAACAACTGTTTCTTAGTTGACAGGGCTTCTAGCTTTGAGAGAGGCAGTATACTGTCAACATTTACTTGAGCAGCTTTATATATGTGCAGTAGCCACTTATTTACAGAGCCAGGGCATATTTACAGACTTATTTACTTATTTACAGACCTTGGGATGCTAGAGCTCTGGTTGCCAATCTCTGAATTGCTTACCTCAATCTGGGAACAATTCAAGGTGCTGTTGTTGACATTTAAAGCCCTATATGGTTTCAGACCAATGTATCGGAAGGTCCTCCCTTATGATCATACTTCCCTCACAGTCATCTTCATAAAGCCTGCTTCAGGTGCCTCTGCCTTTTGAGATTAGGTGAACGGCAAACATGGGAGAGGGCCTTCTCAGTAGTGGCACCAAAACTCTATGACTGTCTCCCCTTCTGTTGCCTCTTCCGCCAGTAGGCGAAGACCTTTTTTTTTTTTGTTTCACTTGGTTTTCCCTCTGTGATCCCTTCATTCCTCTGCAACATTTTAATTGTTGCTTTTATATTTTGTATTTATTTTAAGCTTTGATTTTAATTTGTTTTAATGATGTAGTTTGATGTTAGTTTTAATGGCTTTTCAGATATTGCTTTAATTTGTATGTTTTAATTTGTTAGCCCCCTTAGCAGTCCTGTGTGTATGTGTGTGTGTGTGTGTGGGGGGGAGTCGGGTAAAAATTGTTTAAATAAATAAATCGCCTTTTAAAAAATTGAAATGTTGCTAGTACACCATTAAATTATTCCCCCCACCATTGGGAGATATTCCTGGTGCCATAGCGCAATAGCGCTGATCAGTTTGCACTAATTATATATATTAAATTATAATCTATCTATCTATCTATCTATCTATCTATCTATCTATCTATCTATCTATATAAAATCTGGTGATCATGATTATGTTGAAGTTCATAGCATGCCTAGTTGAACCCTCTGAACCCCTTCCATTTATGCTAGAGACTTTCCCCAAAGAAAGGGGCATGGACATAGAATCATAGAGTTGGCAGGGACCACCAGGGTCATCTAGTCCAACCCTCTGCACAATGCAGGAAATTAACAACTACCTCCCCCCAAACATCCCCAGTGACCCCAACCCTCCCCCTGTCATGCAGGATCCCACAATCAAAGCACTCCCAACAGATGGCCATCCAGCCTCTGCTTAAGACATACTTATAGGATCCAGCATATCATTTTAACTCTCCTGGTTTTGCAATCCAGAGTGACAACAAAGTACATAAAATGAAAATTAATTGTGGTATTTCTTTAACAGAGACAATATGAGAACCAATATTCTATCATTTTGAACAAAAGGCAGGTCAGAGATAGGTAGTAGTTCCAGTAGTTTGAGTGCTGCAACCGGAAGATGTGGGAGTACCAACATTGTAACCAGTTAAAAAATTCTCTCTTATATTTTCCTTGGCATTAATCTGCTTGATTAACATATTAGCACCAGTTAAAAGACCAATTGCAAAGTTATGGACTTTGTGTCTGAAGACTAATCTGCACACAATCTGATGTTGCTTAAAATGTATGATTGAATAATGGGTTTAATAGCTGTGATGGTTTATGTATATATGCATTTTCAGAAATAATAAACATCCTTGCTTGGAACTGGTATTGCTTTCAGATGCAAAGAAGTTTCAAATTTGAGGGGAGATGGAAACATATTTCATATATTAGCATTTGAAAACCAGGACGGCTGCGGCATAAGTAAGTGACATAATGAGCAATCATTACTAATCTGTTGCAAACTCTCACAAATATTCACCATTTGAAAAAAAATATATGCTAATATCCCTAAAACATGTGAAATGTTGCTTTCAAGCTATGTTTTTAGAGGTGATGCAGAACATTTATCTTTCAGCTGAACGAATCTCAAATAAATGAATATCATTTTTCAAATGAATTTGTTTGGGAAAACATGAAACCGTAGCTGAATCTATTGATTTCATTATTTGAATTAAGTTTTAGAAAATCTACAGCTGTTCACTGTCAAAGTTTAAACCTGCTGTCTCCTGCATAGTTAATACACATTTCACCTGGTGACTCAATAATGTGCA
Source organism: Euleptes europaea (assembly GCF_029931775.1). Classification (NCBI taxonomy): domain Eukaryota; kingdom Metazoa; phylum Chordata; class Lepidosauria; order Squamata; family Sphaerodactylidae; genus Euleptes; species Euleptes europaea. The sequence goes on from NC_079316.1 coordinate 74,172,880, forward strand.
TGTGTATGAGTATGCACACACATATTTATGAATATCATCATGGAACATATGTTCCTCCAAAGCATAATCACAGCAGAAGGGGCAACAATTAACAATTTTATTTGCCTGTGTGTGTGTGTAATATATATATATATATAGTCCAAGTTTAAAGTTTTTCCTGGCAGGCTTCCAAGAAGCTCTGTTCCTGGGTGTATTTGTGGGGTGGGGGTTGACCTTTTTGGAGTTTGTAATCAATGAACCACATTGCCTTCCATAAGTGTCAAGCACAGAATAAAAAATTGCATCACATCATTTTTCATTGTGGCCAGATGAGGCCTGAGTGAAGGAACAAGGAACAGGAAAGCGAGAACATCTGAAAAATTGACTATGCAAGCTGGAATGTGATTCCACAGTAAGGGGCAGCTTTTCCTTTTGCCAGAAAAGGCAGGTTGTAGACAGATCTGGGTCTTAGCTTGCCACCCCAAGGGCCCCAATGTCAAGAAATAGTGATAGAACACTGCTCATTTATGCAACATCTGTAACACATATAGCAAATTATTAATAGCTCAATATGCCAATCTGCCACTGTGCATTCTGACATGGTGGGACCAAGAGGATGGAAGTTCTGTAGCACAGATGTGAAAATAGCAGTGACTATGGAAATGAAACTCAGAAACTCTGAGATTGACTGTCGGTATATCTCCGGGCCAATTGCTTTTTTTTTTTTTTTTTTGCAAATAATTTGCAATAAACCATTAAGAGGTTAATTGGACTTTGTTTTTTCATCCACTACATTTATATAATCTGGTTAATTTATTGTGCAAAATCTTTCTCCATCAGTTTATGTTTGATTATAGAAAGATACATCATTAAGAGCACGGACTGGATAAAGTATTCTTTGGAAGAAAAGATTTCTTTGTAATAAAAAAGAGAGAAATAATGCTGTGAGTACAAACTCTCTGGCAAGTTTACAGAAGGGTATCCCCCCCACACACTTATTGCTGCTCTGTGAGTAAAATCAGCCAATTTGTTTGTTTCTAATTTTTCAAATTAATTGCAAGATTTTTACACAAAGCTGCGCTAAAATGATGGTAACACATTTCCCCCAAGAAATGTATGCACACCCATTGATGGTTTTCAAAAATGAAAGCTCTTCATATACTCCCTCTCTAATGTAGAACCTAGATGGTGTGAAGATTCCAATGGACAATAATAATGGTGAGAAAAGGATGATTCACACATGCATGTATATTTCTCAACTACATCATTTGGTAACTTGTAGGTGTGAATTCCTCCTCCCCATGAAATATAACATATTGGAGGTGATGTCAGGTGTTATGAAAGCCTGCATTTTTACCCTCTGACAAGCCACAGAGTATGGATCCAAGGACTCATCACCTGAGTCCTGAATTGCTGCTGCAACACAAGCTAAGTTTAAGGAGCCATTTTCAAGGAACAGATGCATTGGTTAAATCTATCCATTTTCTGGGGGTGGGGATTAAAAACCAATATCCCCAGATAGTCTCCATCTGTTGTGAGATTGATAAAGTGTAATTGTAGGGCCAGCTCAGCATTTGTGTGGCTATGAAGGCTATGATGGTTTGTATCAAATAAAACAAAGTTTAGAAAAATATTATATTCTAATAGCGAAGTCAGACAAATCTTTGGATATTTAAATCCGGTGACTGGAGCTGTGAACGAGCATGACAGATCTTTGTACAAATCTGAAAAGAGCCCCAGGTTTGCAACAACAACAACAAAAATGAAATCTAAAAAGAATACATTGGAGGGTTTAAAAACCTTCAAAAATGATAATAGAAGCACCTGCAGCTTTAAGCAACAGATTCCCTCAGTGGCTGTTGCTAGGCAACCACAGCATTCCATGGCTTGGTTCTGACAGTAAAAGCAGAGGGAGGGGGCAGGGCCCTTTCCAGAGCTATTTTGGCCTTTCAAGAAGGGCATCCTGAGACCCAGCCTGACTAGGGTTGCCAGCTCCAAAATGGGAAATTCCTGAAGATTTTGTGGTGGAGTCTGAGGAGAGCAGGGTTTGCGGATGGGACAAGCCTCAGCTGAATATAATGCCATACAGTCCCACGTTCCAAAGCAGCCATTTCCTCCAGGGGGACAGGAGTCTGTCATCTGGAGTTCAGTTGTAACTCTGGGAGATCCCACCTGAAAGAGGTCAACCCTAGGCCTGGCAGCAACCTCTGGGTGACTTGATACCACCCAACTTGCATGACTCAACTAGGCTTGACAGCTTGCTACTGTTCAACAACAGCCACCTTATGAAAGCAAGTGTGGTATAGTCATTAGAGCTTCAGAGGAGAGTCTGGGAGACCCAGATTCAAATCCCCATCTGGCTGTGGAAGCTCACTGGGTCATTGGGGACCAGTCACATACTTTCAGCCTAACCTACCTCACAGGGTTGTTGTGCAGTTAAACTAGAGGAGTGGAAAATAGTATAAGCCGCTTTGGTCTCCACCGTGGAGAAAAGCAGGGTATTTAAAAAGTTTCTTAAAAATCATATAGCTGAAGATAATAGGCAGATAATGGGTAGGTTGGTGAATGGCTGAGAAGGAGAGAATGAGGCAGGGAAAGAGGAGAGGATATGGGGGTTTCCAGGAGGAGGAAAAGAGGAATAGGGTGGGGAGAGGTATACAGGGGAAATTGAGGTGCTACCTCACAAGTCCTTCAGGATTCTTTACCACACAAGTGGGCATGGTCCAGTGGCCAGCATCACACAACTGGGCCACAGGTAGATAGCATTGCCAGGTCCCCCCTTGCCACCAACGAGAGCTTCATGGGGGCAGGGCTGGAGGCAGCAATCCGTGCACGCAGCACAATGACGTCACCTCCAGGCTTCCCCTGCTAGAATATGTAATATGCATGCAGTCTAATTTAAAACAAACAAAAAGTATGTGGTGAGGGCATCCAATGCTTGCCCACTCCTGCAACCAACTGTCATGGGTCAGCCTGCTGACACCTCCTCAGACAAGGAGGAGGTGGAGGGAGTCAGTCTCAGCCCTGGGCTGATAACAGATGAGCAGTCACAGGCAGAAGCTGTAACAGAGAAACAGTCACAGCCAGAAGCTGCTATGTTGTGCCCTCAGCCCTCTAGCTCAGGAACTCAAGCCTTGAATGAAACCCAGCAACCATCAGCCTCACCTTTCGGGTCACCAGAACCATTAGAACAACGATGGAGGCATCTACAAAGAGAATCGCAGGAAAGACGTCAAAGCGCATGATTGCTGGCTCAGCACAGTTCAATAACTGTCAGCAATGTGGAGGAAATGCAGGACTGATGGATGACACCTGGCTTGGAATGCTGGAATAGCCTAATTAACTGCAGCTGGCTTATCCATCCCAGCAAGTCAGTTTCCTATTTAAGAAACTAGCAAAGCAAAGCTAGTGTGGGAACAACGTGTCAACACTCTTGCCATGCCTGCCTTTGTTTCCTTGCTGCACTTCAGACTCTCAGCGAACCTGATTCTTCTGGATTGGACCTGACCCCTGCCTTTCAGATTTGCCCTCTACTGCTTGATGCCTTGGACTCTGCCTTATTTGCATTTGATCTTGGACTCTATCTTCTGACCACGCTTTCTGTCTCTTGCCAATGCTAGCTGCCTGACTCCAGACTCCAATGTTTCTATGCCCTGGTGTCTGAAGCGGTTTTCCCCAGTCAGGTTCTGATAATGAAAGTGAGCAGAGCTGGGAGCAAAATGCTGAGATGCATATCATACAATGGAGGCCCAGAAGAAACAGGTTTACCTCTTCCTAAGTGTGAAAAGCAGGCCTAAATAAATAAAGGGGTGCCAAGTGATTGTGGGGGGAAATTTACAAATTCACTTGTGATGCAAGCATGTCTATGTCACTTTTGAGAAAAACCTGGAAACAACAATGAGAGCTCTAGGAATGGCCTGCAACAGTAGAATTTTACCACAGAATTTCTGGAACCCCTATGGTAAAACCATAGATTTTCCAGCAATTCCTAGAGCTACTGCTGTCCCTTCTGGGTTTTCCTCAACAGTAACTTCATCACATTTGCAACATGCCCCTGCCTCCATCACCCCAACCCTGAATAAATGTATTTCATGATGCACTGAACAGGAACCTGGGTGAGAGGGGAAACAATCAAATACTCACTTCGCCATACAGCCAACTGAACAAAGGAGTTACAGAATGCCCACACTGGCAGGCACACCAGATGGATCGTGTGGCTTGGCCTTAACTGAATAAGCATATTAGGCTCACAAGTGTCCTCTGTCTAAGACTGAACAGAATATTACTTTAGGGACATATGGTTATGTCAGATATTCAGAGAACAATGCAGCCATATGACTGCCGTGGAACTGATTGGCAGAGACATGTGAAGAACCTGGTTGTCTCTGTCAATTAGGACTGGCTGTTGCTAGTTTGGATGGCATTTGGTACATTCTAACAGGCAGTACTTTTCTACCCGGCATTTGTCATTCATGAAACAGAAACAAACGACAAGCTGAGGCTGTTGTATACAATCCCCTAATAAAATAATGAAGCCACTAGTAATGTACTGATACCTCCGATTGTTTGTGTAAGTGGCATAGTTTGTAGCACCAAGTTAAAGGCATAATTTTCAGGAACAGCATTTAAAATGGCTTCTGAACGGAGAAAGGACTGGGAATCTGTACTGCTGCACAAGATCTAGTGTTCTATTACCAAACTTTATGGCTACATATAAAAATATACATGGTTCCAGCAGTCGTCTATTCATCTAACAAAGCTACTAATAAACGTGTCAGAGCTTTAAATAAAAAAAAAGATTCTGATTTTTCACTTGTAAGGATTTTACTGGCATAGTAAGGGATACATTTACCCAAATCTTAGCATGTGTGTTTTTTCCGATTTCTTTTCTGCCCTTTAAGCGAATATAATGTTAAACTGCAAACATGTTCCAAAAGAAATGGAAAATTCCTTCCATAATCACTCAGGAAATAAATGCATCCTCACAACACAGAGTTACTAGTCAACATTCTTTACTTTTGCGAGGGTTTAAGAGACTAGTTATAGATCTGAATAACGTAAGGCTGAGAGACATCAATGATCATGGCTTACTGGATTCCAGTGGGTCCCCTCTGGTAAAGTACAGAAGGTGGCCATATCAGAGATTTAGGTTATGGTCACTCTTGGCCTTGCACCAAACACAAACCTTCAGCAAAACAACTTACAGAGGCGAGAATTTTTCCCCCTCTTTTTGTTCCTAAGTTTCTCATAAAAAGATTCAGGTAAATGTAGCATGACGAACCAATTTAAGCCAATCTCAAAGTTATTTGAGTAATTGGTTATTAAGATAACACTCTCAAATTTCAATTCAGCAATTATCCTCTTAGAGATACGGAATATAAGTATAGGGAGAAAAGACAATACAGTAAAGCTACAAGGTCCTCTTTGTTCACACACACACACACATACACCATCACCAATCACAGGCACTTGAAAAAGCTGCGTAGCTTTTAATCTTATTGAACTGGGACTTATCTCCTAAACATAGGCGACCTTTCTAAGTTGAAAGCAAGTGTTTCTAAATTTTGGAAACAGAGTTGGCTATTATCAAGGCTCATAAAGATTAAGAGACTAGCTGAAGACCCTCCTTTTCATATATATAAGCTTCTTAGTCATAACTTAAGAACCACAAGGGGACAGAAATGGCTTCCCACAAGGCTACAGTGCTGACTTGATGCAGACTCTGATGATGGAAATTATGGCTTTGGCAGAAGTACTTGGTTTAATGCCAGTTTTTCCATCCTAATGAATGGTGGAATTACCACAGAAAAGTCTTACAGTAGAGAGGGGGGGAGAATTCTGAGCTTATTCCCATTTAATCAACCCCTCAGGATGGATAGCCATGACCAATTATTATTCTGAGCTACTACTGGTTAATCACAAAGTACACAGTTAAAAGGGGATGTGTGTTTAGCTATTTGGCTGCTAAAACCAATAGCGGAGGCTCTGCAAATGTTCACTGAACGATTAAGATTATTCAAATGCTTTTGGAATTTTAAATTGTGTGCAATTTTCCCCTCAGAAAGGATAAGGCCTTCTGTTTTTGCTCTCACCGCTGCATTAAAGAGATTTCTGGTTTGGGATAACAGCCCTTCACCGTTAGGCCAGATTCTATCAGTTGTCATCTTTCATCACCTAATCAAAATATTCTTCCAAGACCAAATTCAAATTTTACAAATAAAGAAACAATCCATAATTTCAGTGGACATTCATTCGATTGAGTCTGCACAGGATTGCAATGGTAATCAGGCCAATTAAATAACTTTGATTGAATCCAGAGAGAGTCAGGGTTTCCAGGCTCCGACTGGGTGGTGTGGGGACATAGGGGCAGCATTTGTCAGCAGTGGTGTGATGTCACGTCTAGGAAAACCTCTAGTAGGCTTGCCAACTTCCAGGTATTAACTGGAGATCTCCTGCTATTACAGCTGATCTCCAGCCGATTGAGATCAGTACGCCTGGAGAAAATGGCCGTTTTGGTATTTGGACTCTGTGGCAGTGAAGTCCCTCCCATCCCCAAACCCCGCCCTCCTCAGGCTCCTCCCCAAAACCTCCTGCCGGTGGCAAAGAGGGACCTGGCAACCCTAACCTCTAGGAAACACGCCTCTCTAGCAACCACTGAAAACGCTTCCTCTGGCACATCTAGGCAGAGTTATTTACACTTCTGAGTCCATTAACTTGAGTGGGCTTATAAGTGTGTATCTCTGCTTAGGGCTGCACTGTGAGTCTGTTTGTGTTGGTCGCCTGGAGGAGGAGCAGGGCACAGACTAATGGCCAGTGGAAATGTTGTTTGGCTACCTCTCTGGCTTTTAAGATTTCACTAGGTATTCCCATTTAAATGTAATCTCTGTGGATGCTTTCTCTGTGTGTTCAGTGATTTGTTTGCAGCCTCCATGTGTGTGGGGGGTGAAGCTCATAAACCTCTCCCCAGTGATTTTTGTCTTGTCAAACATTTAGAATCAATTCTATTCTATATTCCTGCCCCTCCTCTGTGCATGCAGGGTGTCTCTCTTGGCCATGCCAAACTATAATGCTAGAACATTGAGTGAATTTTAGGAACTGGCTTTTAGGAATATAGATGTTTACAGTCTCCCTATGGACACATTTCCACATTAACATATAAACACAAATGAACAAAATAGGATATAAATGTGCATCCAGTCCTTTTAATCCATATGTGAGAAGTATCATCTCCTAACATTCGGTATACAGGCAGCAGTATTATACGATGACACTTTAGTTTAGTATCTTTATGCCACTTGCATAGTGAGGAGGGATTTTCAGGCTGTTTACCAAACAGAACTAAGTACCTCCTATGCTCATTTTAAAATATATGTCTACAATTTTAAAGTTGTTCACAGCTTTATTATATATGCCTTAATGCTAGATATGAGCTAGATCTGAACAGCATTTGAAAGTAGTAAGTCATGAAATTTGCAACTCACAGGAGAACGCTCTCCTGGCTCTCCATTTATTTAAAGCAAGACAGTTGCATCCTAATTGGATTCAATTACTGATAGTTTACAATCTTTATGGGTCTAAGGGAACCCTACAGTAGCCTTAAAAGAGTGTGTTTAAGATAGAACATGCTTGAAAATGGTTAGGAATGTAACAGCACCTCATTTCAGATAAAGATCAGTTGCTCTTGATTTGAATTCCAGACCTCTCAACTGTGGTCAGCTGACATCTCCACAGCATTTATGACATTTACTAGAGTTATACCATTATATCATTTTCAGCTCCAGAGGCCGGATGACAAGATGCAAAGATGTTAGAATGCTGATGATGAAAAAATAGAGCATTTTAGGCTATTGAAAAGAAAGCTAATAAAAAAGTGCATTTCCCCAATTTGGAGGGGGGGAGAGAAACTTCTATCTTGGGCCAGAGGAGGCCTAGAATCTTATTCTTTTATGTAAATAGGCATTTTGACACTGATTAAAATTGAGTCTGGCGTAACTCTTTTTAAATTCTCGTCAACTTTTGGCATTCCAGATTATCTGGTCTTCCTTCCAAAGTGGGATAGAAACTTTATGAACTTCAAAAATACTTCCATATTTTGTACTCGACATTGTGCCATTGTCCACAACTTTCAGTTTCTTCTCTTCTTTTGCCATCCTTTATATGACCTTTTTTTTTCACGTATGCATTGATAACACAGTGAAAAAAGCAATTTTTGGGTGATTGCACATGCACTTATATCAAGATTTTTAATTGTGTTGTTGTCTTGCTAATGTTCACGAATGCATAAGAACATAAAAACATAAGAAAAGTCATGCTGGATCAAACCAAAGTCCAGCAGTCTGTTCACACAGTGGCCAACCAGGTGCCTCAACAAAGCCCACAAACAAGACAACTACAGCAGCAGCATCCTGCCTGTGTTCCACAGCACCTAATATATTCAGCATGCTCCTCTGATCCTGGAGAGAATAGGTAGGCATCATGACAAGTATCCATTTTAACTAGTAGCCATGGATACCCCTCTCCTCCATGAACATGGCCACTCCCCTCTTAAAGCCTTCCAAGTTGGCAGCCATCACCACATCTTGGGGCAGGGAGTTCCACAATTTAACTATGTGTTATGTGAAGAAATACTTCCTTTTATCAGTTTTGAATCTCTCACCCTCCAGCTTCAGCAGATGACCCCACTTTCTTGCATTATGAGAGAGGGAGAAACCATGCATAATTTTATAGACGGAAGGCTGAGTCAACCTTGAGCCGGCTACCTGAAACCAACTTCCGTTGGGATCGAACTCAGGTCGTGGGCAGAACTTTTGACTGCAGTACTGCAGCTTAATACTCTGCGCCATGAGGCTCCTTTAACATTAACTTATTTTTTAATGTCGATGTTTTCTTCCTTTACATAAGCCTATATCTACCCAAACTCAAATTTAACAAACGTATGAGTAATAAAACTTCCAGTTGTTTTGAAATTCTTCATTTGGTCTTTTATTCACTTGGTTTGTCAGCCTTGCCATCGTAGCATATTCTGCTAGTTTATTCTTCCATTGGACAAATATTTTCCATGCTACTACAAATTCACTAAAATGAGGGTTTGTAGTCATGGGGTGAAAATGTGCTTCTCTGTGTGATGGTTCAGGGGTGGCACATGCAAAGCTGAGCACCAATGACTGGCACAGGCTCCTCTGACAATGCTGCCAGCCACATCTGACCTCAGAAGCCCTTTCAAGAGGTACTTGGCCAGGATTCGGCCAGCAATAATAATAATAATGAGTTAGTTTGTATATGCCAACTTTCTCTACCACTTAAGGAAGAATCAAACCGGCTTACAATACCTTCCCTTCCTCTCCCCACAACAGACACCCTGTGAGCTAGGTGGGGCTGAGAGAGCTCAAAGAGAGCTGTGACTAGCTCAAGGTCACCCAGCTGGCTTCATGTGTAGGAGTGGGGGAACCAACCTGGTTCACCAGATTAGCCTCCGCCGCTCATGTGGAGGAGTGGGGAATCAAACTCCAGATTAGAGTCTACTGCTCCAAACCACCACTCTTAACCGCTACACTAACAATTATGACTGTCAGAAAGCCACCCATCATCTCACCTTGTGCCACCATCAAATGTCTAAGCAGGGCTACAGCCTAATAGGAACCTTCCCAGTTGATCAGAGTCAACCTGATTGACAAAGAATGTCAGGAAACTTACAATTTCACTCATGCTCCAATATCACAGAACTGGTGTGTTTAGGCTGCTGCCCTTTTCATACCCCACGAGTGAAACATAGAGTATGACATTTTGGGCTCACTGATAACTTAAACTGCAATTACATCTTCCCATGTTTGTTTTGGTCTTAATGATTCTGAGGCCCTGGGCAAAAGTCCAGGATGGGGGACCAGAATCACTGCCAACCTCAAACACCATAATCACCACCCCTCCCTGCCAGGGTCAAGCAAGGGCCCACCGTTGCCTAGAGCTGACAACCTCCAGGAGGTGGCTGGAGATCTCCTATTACATCTGATCTCCAGGCAATAGAGATCAGTTCCTCTGGAGAAAATGATTGCTTTGTCCATTGGACTCTATGGCACTGAAGTCCTTCCCCTCTCACAACCCCGGCCTCCTCAGGCTCCACCTCCAAAATGTCCTGGTATTTCCCAAGCCGGAACTGGCAACCCTACCCTTGCCCCAGGAGAGGCAGGAGGGGCCACGCCTGGAAACGGGTTCCTGGAGCCTTGGGTGGAATGAGAACGAGTGGCCACTGCTGAACCAGTTGCCTGAGCTCCAGACTGGATGTGAGTGGGGGTGAAGGGAATCTGTTCTTTTTTTCTTCCCTTCACCCATAAAGATGGCAGGGCCATGGGCAGTTGGGCCTCCTCCAGCAGGGGCCTAGGCCAGCTTCCCCTGTTGCCCATTGGCTAAGACCATCCCCAGTAAGCTGCCTTGAGCAGGTCTCTGCAAAGGTGGCATGTTTTCTAAATAAAGAAACATGTATACCACCCTTTCCATGATTCCAAGACTCTTACCAATCTCACGCATGTATACCTGATCTTCTCTCTGTGGCTTCCTCCTAAAGCAGCTTAAAAATAAAATAAAAGCAGTGTCAAGGTTCTTATACATGCATTTGGGGCTAATCTGTATTTGGTCCCTGAATGAGAATAGTAAACTGGAAAATGATATTTTTATCTCATTTCTAACAGCTATGCGGCAACATTGTTCACCCACTCTAGTTTATTGGGAAATGCTCTGAAGATGCACAACGTAGATCTTTTCAGTACTCATATGTCTGCAGTTTCCCAATGTTCCTGGCTAAAGGAGCACAAATCATTTAGCTGCTCAGCACTGTATGTAATAAAACACTCAAGACATCTGGAATTTTTTGGACCTGTCTCTTGGCATGAAGCAGCTTTGGAAGTGTTGGATTATCATTGTGCAGTTTGGAAATCAGCAGGCTTTCCAGTGCAACTGGAACCCTGTAACTGCTCAGATATCCTCTGTTGGGTCCTTTGTTATACTTCAGCACCTTTGGTTTGTTTGCGGCTTCATGGCATAGTAAAAACAGGGTGTGGGCAACAGACTTGAAAAGCGAGTTTTTATAACAAAAAGCAGATGATAGATCTGTGGCAACAGAGCCAAAAACTGTTAGGATGGTGTAAATGGTATGCCATATGATACACTCTCCCTTATGGGTAAATTCCACCTTACACAGGGAAATTAGATAACTTTTGATTTCCCAACAGGTATAACACAGTTACATGGTGGAAGCAAAATCTGAATGTGCCTTTTTTGCTTACTGTGAACTCTTTTCTTTTACTCATTCTTTCTGTAGCTTGCTTTAAGCTGGGATCGTAATGTGTATAGACAGTATTAAAGCCATAAATAAACCTTTTTCTGTACTGCATGGCATAGATCATCCAAAATCAGTGTATGCACCAAAAGAGAAAAGAGTGTACCCCTAAACGAATCCATTTCCATCTGGATTCCAACCTAGCCATAACATCTAAAACTCTTTGGTCACCATGACAGATAGTCTGTGCTTGTCTGCCAACAAAGGAAGTGTGACCCTGTTGGTTCTTTTGGATCTTTCAATATTGTTTGAAGCCAGACACCATGGTATCCTCCTGGATCACCTTGCAGGAAGGGGCAGGAGGGCACAGTTCGCCTTTGGCTTAAATATTTTTGGAGGGCAGATTCAAGAAAGTATTGTTGTGTTTGTGTTTTGAATCATGGGCTTTGGTTTATGGGCAGCCTCAAGATTCCATTCTGTCCCCTGTGCTACTTGGAAGCCATCTGGAGATCTGGGGAAAACTATGCTGATGACACAGAGCTCTATTTATCCCCTCCCCACCCCATCTAAATCCAGAGTGGTACTGGAAATACTTAACCTTTCCTTCTTTTAAGCTCCCTTGACCCAAAGGTCTTGAGCAGTAAATGGGGAGCCTTTATATCTTTAAGGAAATGATGGTGGAGAGATACTTGTTGGTGGAGAGATGACCATTGTTGGAGGCAGTACAACACTGGTGAATAAACTGAAACTTAATCAGACAAGATCAAAGCTGTTGATTAGGAGTAAAGCAGTTACTGAAAGAGGAGCACAACATGTTCTGGATGGAATTACACCCATGAAAAAGCAAGTGCACAGTTCTGGGTTAGTTACTTAGGTAGATAGTTAGCTGAAGCATTTATTAACCCAGCCTTTTCTTAGAAAACTGGTTCCTAATGTGGGTAACAACAATAGAGCCAATACATTGTCAAAACATCAAACCATGAAAACCATGAAAATAGCCAGCAATAACAAATTTAAAACAGCATCCAAGCAGTTGCCCTTCAAAATCAGATTGTTCAAACACTAGGGTTACCAGCTCCGGGTTGGGAAATACCTGGAGATTTTTGGGGCGGAGCCTGAGGAGGGCAGGGTTTGGGGAGGGGAGATACTTCAGTGCCATAGAGTCCAATTGCCAAAGCAGCCATTTTCTCCAGTAGGACTGAACTATCGGCAGGAGATCAGTTGTAGTAGTGGGAGATTTCCAGCTACAACCTGGAGGTTGGCAATACTATCAAACGCTTATACAGATGATCCAAAATTTCAGTCTTACATCCCCTCCAAAACTGCACAAGGGATGTGAATCTTCTAATCTTCTCTGGAAGGTTGTTCTGTGGTATCAAAGCAACTACTGGAACAGCCCATGAATTAGCAGTCATTACTTGAACTCCTGCAGTGAGTTGGAACCAAGGAACAGTAGCTGAGAAAACTATGATTTGGAATGAGGCGTTTGTTTCACATTGCCTTTAACTTCATGTGGATAGGGGCAATTTTAGCCAATGGGCAAGAGGCACAACAGGGGCAGCTGCCCTGGGCCCTGCATTAGGGGCAGTCCTAACTGCCCACAGCCTAGGGTTGCCAGGTCCCTCTTCGCCACTGGCGGGAAATTTCTGGGACATAGCCTGAGGAGGGCAGGGTTTGGGAGGGGAGGGACTTCAATTGCCAAAGCAGCCATTTTTTTCCAAGTGAACTGATCTCTTTTGGCTGGAGATCAGTTGTAATAGCAGGAGATCCCCAGCTAGTACCTGGAGGTTGACAACCCTAGGTACTTTTAAGTATTTTTATAAATGATCTGGATGAGGGGGTAGGGGTACTACTCATTACATTTGCAGATGACAACAAATTGGGAGGAGCAGCGAACACCCCAGAAAATAGAGATAGAATTCAATGAGATCTGAACACACTGGAAAAGTGGGTGGATGTGAACAGGAACAAGGACAAGTGCCGAGTTCTAAATCTAGGTAACAAAAATGAGGAACAATCATACTGGATGGGGGATTCACTTCTGGGTAGCATTGTGTGTGAACAAGATTTTGGAGTATGGGTGGACCATGAGTTAAATATGAGCAGCCAGTGTGATGCAGCGACAAAAAAGCTAATGCATTCTTGGGCTATATCAACAGAAGCATAACATCCAAATAGCAAGATGTCATAGTCCTGCAGTACACTCAAATCAGTGAGTCAGCAACTTCTGTTGCCACTGAGGCTATTTTGACTATGGCTTTTTTGCCTCTAGGCTGACAATTGGGCTGACAACCAGCATACTCTAGAGGACAGATTTGGCCCAGTGGTCTACATTTGCTGTCCTCTGGCCACAACAGAAGAGGATACCTTTCTGACTGCTGCATGTTAGAATATAAAATTGGAACCTCTGTGTCTGCCTAGTAATGTCTTTAAACTTTTCTGCTTAGCATATCTACTGACTTTGTAGCATCAATGTAGCAAGTTTTAAATGATGCTTAGCATATCTACTGACTTTGTAGCATCAATGTAGCAAGTTTTAAATGATGCATGAAATGAAGAATTCCTACCCAGCTAAAGAAGAGGTAATAGTAGCTTGCAATCACAGTTCTGCAGTGATTTTTACTATAGTGGGATTCAGCTCAGACGATGAGAAGTGCCCTCCAAAAACCAAAAAAAGATTGGAAATATTTACAAATGTAAATGTATTGCCTGGTCTCCTAGCGTGGGCTGCAAGGAGGAGGGAGAAGGCAGCAAGAGGTCCTAAGTTGGCCTGGCCTTCCGGTCAGATCACCACCTCAGTCCCCAGAATATACTGATGCAGAGAAGCCTCCAGGCATACAACTGACCTGTAAGTTATGTGAGTGAATCTTGGACAGGTACTACTTTGACATGTTGACCGTACTGAAATCTGACTTGGACAACAGGAAAGGCGGGCCTCGCCCTAGTAAAAAAGGGTTTAAGAATGATGTGGCAAAGCACACAGTTTCTAATCGGATGGCAGACTATACTGTATTCATGGGAGTGGTTCCGGCGGCATACCCAGAGTGAGGGTGGCTGCTGTGGAGGAGTGGGTCAAACGCTGCTGGATCTGCCAGGAATCACGGCCTGAAATGCCGCACTCTCCGGTGCAGGCATGGGAGTCTACGCATGCACTGTGGTCTCGCCTCCACATTGACTTCACAGGACCTTTCCAGGGACAGACATTTCTCATTATTGTGGACTCATACTCTAAGTGGCTGGAGGTTGTCCCCGTCGCGTTCATGACCGCTCGAGGAGTCATCCAAGCACTGAGGCAGGTCTTCACGACCCACGGCCTGCTCGACACAGTTGTTTCAGACAATTGGACTCTATGGCATTGAGGTCCCCTCCCTCCCCAAACCTCACCATCTTCAGGCTCAGCCCCCAAATCTTCTACCAGTGGTGAAGAGGGACCTAGCAACCCTACCTCCATGAGGCAACCAGAACCATGGAAACAAAGCCATCTTTTGGATGGCTTTAGTAACACAAAATGGTGTGCAAATACTGGTGGCAACAAGTCAATCCAGTGGCAGAAAAAGGAGAGCCAGGCCTGTGGAGGCACAGAGGAAGAAAAAAAGGAAGGCCCTTAGTGGGGAAAGCTTATGGCACTGGGAAGAAATGGAATTGGGGAATGGAAATGGTCTGCCTTGTCACGAAAAGATTTGAATCAATATACAGTACGTCACAAAGTTTCCTGTTTGTACATTTCATTCCAGTTGGGAACATTAAAAACAATTAAAAAGGTATTTCAATAACTGGTTCTTGTGAGTGACAGTTCTGTCATCAAAACCCTTTGATTAAGGCCTGCCAGATTTTCATAGGAGATGACTTAGCTACAATTCTGCCAAATGAGGGGTTACGTTGTGGAGTTCTGCCATTGAGGTGGCTATAGAGAATGTCTCCCAAAGTACTCATGGATATACAGTCACATTCAAAGTCAGAAGCATTTCTTAAACACACACAGAAACTTCATGCAAGCGGGTGAGAGCCATTCATTTAAGTGGAAGGAGCAGTTGTGCATAAATTCAGAAAAGCACATGCAGATCAGCTCACTCCATTGAAATAGCCCACCCATACTTTCTGGTTTCAGAGACGATAAAAATATGCTTGATTGGGGTGACTGAGTAAGGAAATCCTTTGCGCTTATTATAGGTACCATCAAGGTTTCTTCAAGTGGAACCAACGCAGGTGCACTTCTACAAACATTGGCTGCATATTTCGTTTCAATGGATCGCTTCTCATTTTTTATGAGAAACAAAATAAGAATTGAAAAGTGGAAGAAGCCGTAAAGACATGTTACTGGTAACACGTCCTGTTAATTAAAAGAATTGATACAGTAAAGCCATCTTTGCAACATTAATTAAATCCCCCTGTCTGGTTTAACCTATGTGGGCCAATCAAATACAATCCAAACCAAC